>NC_040040.1:33165266-33200144 GCF_003713205.1 Coffea eugenioides
GGCTTTTAAGTTTAAAATTAGTATGGAGTTTTTAGGAAAAGGAAAAGGAAAATATCAAAAATATGTTTTAGTCATTTTTGTTTTTATTCAATGCTTTCTTGAAAGAAAAATGAAAAGAAAAATCATAAAAAAGGAAAAAGGGAAATTTCTTCACAAAAATATGTTTATTTCTTTAAATTCAACCTTTTTGCACTTTAGTTATTTTTATTAAGTTATTTTGAAAAAAAAGAGAGAAAAAAGGAAAAATGAAGAAAATTTGAAAAATGGACATTTTTGTTGTTTTTATTTATTTAGTTTGTTTTTTATTTATTTGTTTTCATTCTTATTATTATTACATGGTTTTTGTCATTTTGTTATTATTATTATTATTATTATTAATTTATATTATCGTATTTATTAGTTGAAAAAAAAAAAAAAAAAAAAAAAAGGATAGCCGCGGCAAGCTGCATTTGTAGCAGCTTGCAAGGAAAGTTTGGGACGGCTCCTTGGGCTGCAAATACAGAAGATGGCTGGGAGTGTTTAGGGTTGTGAGGTTTCCTGGTATAAATAGCAAGAGAGGGGACAGCCGCAACAGAGGAAAAAAGGGGAGCAAGAGGGAGAGTGGGCGGCTGCAAACAAAAAGGAAAAATCAGAAGCCGCAAGGGAGAGAGGGAGAGATTAAGAGCGGACAGAAAACAAAAGGAGTGAACGGCTGAAGAAGGAAGATGTTTGGGTAGAAGGAAAAGAAACCCATTATCGGGCTGACGAGATTTTGCTCTTAGATTAAAGCTTCAGCCGCCAAACCTGAGCTCCAACTTACGGCTCCTCCAACGCTAAGCATTCCTGGGGTAGCTCTCTTCTCATCAGTTAGGGTTCGTACGCCTCGCCTGGGGATTTTTGTGGAGTGTCTCAACCATAAGGCGCTGAAGGTAATCCTTTTGCCTTCTATCTCCCACGCAAAGCTCAGTTTCTTCCCGAATATGTTCATGAAAAAGCTTGCTGCGTTTTATTCCTTTTGCGGTTTTCATCTTAGAACAGCCCACCAGTTGAACTTTTGTTTCATGATTAGTTATCATGGCGTCTGTATTTGAGAGACAAATGTGACATATGATACCTTGGATTATGTGGTTGCAAAACTCTTAAAACTTGAGGGCATCGGGTAGAGTTTATCAAGATTGGGTTGCGTCCTTTCCTTTTGCATCTTCCGTATGTTTTTCTGATGATTTGGTGTTTATATTTGGTTTATATTAGTTAACATGTTTAGTTGTTAAGGTTCTGAATGATGGGTCTGCTGTTTTGTTTTGAATTTGGAGCTCTACACGAATTTTTCTGCAATCAGAATTGCAGAAAGTGTTTGGTTCCCGAAATCTGTTTGCTTCAACAGAAAAGGAGAGAGCTGGTTAGTTTTTCTGTGATTTGGTTAGAAGTTTAGAGGAAATATTGACTTGATTTGCTCCCCAGAGTAGCGTCACTTAAGTCCTCCTCTCATGACACAACATACCTGCGAGCTCTTGCACTCGAAAACCTAACAGAAATAAAGAAAGTTGCACTTTGCTGTTTTCCCTTTGTCTTGCGACAGCCCGCTAGAGCTGGGTTTATTCATCCAACTTGCTAGTTCAATCTTGTGCCCAAATGACTAATGACCAAGGTTGCCTGTTTTGATTCCAAGCTATAAGTATCTTGGTGTGAACTTGGGATGAGTTGCGGCTGCAAAAATTGCAGCAGAGAGGATAAGAGAGTTGCAGCAGATTTCATTCATTTTTTCAGATTGCAGAAAGCCCATTTTTCCTCCTACGTTGCATGCTTTGCATGAAAAATCTTCCAAAAATCTCATTGTTTTGGCTATGTCTAACTGGAAATGGATAAAGGTGCTGCATGAATCTTGTTTTGCCGAAAATTCCCTGAAGTTGCAAAGGCTCTCGAATGAAAGTAGCAACAGGGAATGATAGCTGGAAATTTGCAAAAGGCTTTCTACGTGGGTTGCATGAAAATTTCCAAAGGAAGTTGTGTTTTGATCCCTCAAATTCCCCTTTGTTCCACTATGACCCAACCAATTAAATCATTTCATCAATTTGGTCCTTGGCAGCTTTAATTTTTTGCAATTGCGTGGCTTGCTTTGCTTCAATTAACTACCATGCTTTATTAATTGCACTTAAGTAATAACTTTAGGGACTTTATGGCTAAGTGAGCTTTGTTTTGCCCATTTCTTTTATTTTTTTTTCTTAAATAAAGTGGTGCCTTGACCTTTTTATTATTTTGGAGGGTAATTGAATAATTTCACTTCATTGGGGCGTCAATTCAAGGGAGGTACACTCTATCCCTCATTTGCACTACATTTGACCTTACGTGCTCCTACGTGTTATGTGAATATGCATGCCTACTCCGCTTTCCTTGCCTCCTTGTGTGCATTTACTTGCTTTTGCTTTTATTTAAGTTTTATGGGGTATGTGTACACCTCTTGGCTTGTAATAGATAGGGCTCGTAGAGCATCTGGTCCATTTCCCCTTCCCCTTTATGCTTTCATGGGGTATGTGTACACCTCTTGGCTTGTAATAGATAGGGCTCGGAGAGCATCTGGTCCATTCACCCTTTCCCTTTATGTTTTCATGGGGTATGTGTACACCTCTTGGCTTGTAATAGCTAGGGCTCGTAGAGCATCTGGTCCATTTCCCCTTCCCCTTGGTTGCTTGTTTTTGTTGCTACATGTTTAATTGCTTTAGTAGGCTCTTGCATCTAGTCGAGCATGCTAAGTGCTACGTGCTACGTGTTTACGAGCGTTTTGGCATGTCTACTTGCTTTCATAACCATGAATGAATGGAATGGATGAATGTACGTCACCACACTAGTCCAATGCTAGTTGTGGCTCATTAGGCCATCCCTTTTTGTTAGCATATCATTTGCTTGTTCACCACATATCATGCATTTTCTTAGTTTTATCACTTGGTATGCTCCTCGAACCCCCTTTCCCTTCATTTTAGGATTTTTGCATATCATGATAGTTGTAGGGTCCATTTGCTTGAGGGTCCCCTTCCGATAAGGGAAACGAGCGAGTGTGGCTACTCGTTAGCCTTAGCACGCTAGTTTCGCCTTCTAATCAAAGGGAAAATCAAGTCACGATTTAGGTCTCCCCGTACCCAATATGCATGAATTCCTTAGGCTCATGCATTCTCAATCCACTCTATCATTACACTTTCACTTTTGTCTCATTTGCACACATGCACCTTTTTATCACTTTCACTTGCACACGAACCCTTTTATCTTCATTTGCACACGAACATTTTTATCTTCACTCGCACATGAGTACTTTCATCTACATTTGCACACCTTCACTCTTATCTTACTACTTTTATCATTTTTCTCACTTCACACAAACTCACACTTTCACATGGCATGCATTCCACTCATTTTTCACGTCATTTAGGTTTAGGTGTGACCTCTCCAAAAGGATCATTATTGGGCTTCACAATTAATGTGATTGGCGCCACTCAACCTTTGAAGAGAAATTTCCCCCATATCCCCCTAGGTCTAGGTTTGTGCATTCATATAGGCGTATCCAACACGCGATACATATCTTGGGTAGAAAAATTAGGAAAAATTGGTTTAAGTCACGCAACTAGCCTTGGCTAGGTCGAAGGGGTGCCTTGGATTTTTATCCTTGCCTTCCCCTTCGTCAAATGTGACCCCCGATCCCTCTTTTTGGTTACGTAGACCCAAAAGTTCTTTAAAAGGGTTTATTTACTTTTTTCATTCAAAAACAAAAAAAAATCATTTTTGGGTGACTTGGTACACCCTAACTCGATACCAAGTGGCGACTCCATTTTCATTAAAAAAACCCTTTTTGAACTTCACTTGGCCAAATCGTCGCATTCTTAAGTCCCATGGCCTTTTACTTTTCATTTCGCACACGTTCACATGTATATCACACACACACTCACATCACACCATCACCATCATTCGAAAAGTGGGGCGCGACAGTTGGCGACTCCACTGGGGATTTCCTAAGTGGGTCCAAGCATTTGATTTGACCATTCTTTTCCCTTTTCTACCCTTTTTATGCATAGCATTTGGATATTAGGGTTGCATTTTTCTATTTTTAGGACTTTTGGCCTTGCACGCGTATCAAACTACTCCCTCACTCACGTATGTATGATTGGTTGTTTGGATGTATATTTTACTTGTTTTATCTCGCGCTTGCATTGCATTTGGGTGGGGGGACATATCCTAGAGCCTCGCGTTGGTTCTTGATCCCTCCCCTCCAAACGAGCACTAGCATACGTGCATACGCTTTAATTTTTCACCCTCCTTTATTTTTCTTTTAGTGGCTTGTCACGCCACTCCACCCTATTAGGATTTTAGGCGACTCACTTGGACGTGTGACCGCGACACGACGTGTGCGTAGCACGATCCGAGGGGTCACTCAATCTTCCGCTTTAAGCTTTGGGTTGATAGCCTTTAGCTTTTAGTCGAAGATTGAGGATTTTTGATAGATTCACTCAGACATGTGGCCGTGACACGACGTGTGCGTAGCAATGTCTGGGGAATCGCTTGAGCCACCGACAAAGAACCTTGGGATTGATGACCCTTGGTTTCTAAGTCTGAAGGCTCGGGGACCTGAGCTCATCGAGTCTAGATGCATTAGTGAACCCCAACCTCATGCATCCATGATAGCTTGCCTAGGGCAGAGTCGGCCTTATCCTAAGCTAGGGACACTATTCACGAGGGGAGGGGTCCAACCCCTTTCTCCTTTTTATTGCTTTATTTCTTTGTATTTATTTCGTTATGACAATGTGTTATGTGCATTTATCTGGCTGAGCTAACTTTTCTTGGTTTTATGTCCCCATTGCATTCACAAACTCTAGCAAATAAGAGGTCTGGTACGACCTCCTTTTAGAACCTACCCTTATAGATAGGTTATTGCACGTTTAAATATTTTGGTGTGTTGCATTCATAGATTAGTAATTGCATATCATTCTAGGCCTACCTTGGCGTATAAAAGGTCCTTTTAGATCATGATTTCATTTCAAAATGCATGTTTTACTGCTTTAATAAAATGGCATCATGCATAAACCCTAGAAAGGGAATGCCATTTAGGGGATCCCGTGTTAGGAATAAACCACCCCATGTCTCGGATATATAATCCAAATGAGACTTGCACGTTTACCTTTCTCGTACCATCCGAAGGGGTAGTGCACAAGGTAAGGTAAAGATCCGATCATTTTCATGAAGTAATTTTTGGAATATGAGCATCTAATAATCACTTTTTGGCCATTTTCTCAAAATTGGTAAAATTCCCTTGCGTAAAAGGACATTAATTCGAAGAAAATTCACAAATGATTCCTCATTGTTGAGACGATAAATATAGAGGCCAAATTTTGATTTTAGAAGCTCATAGACCGAGGCATTGTAATGATTTCTTGAAACCACCCAGTGGGGCGAATAATTCAATCGATTTTTGAACAAATCATCCATCTTATCCAATCCATTTTTTTCCAATTCATTCAATTTTAGTTCAATCTAATCATTTTTGAATAAATTCATTTTCATCCAATCCATTTGACCAATGTACCCTTTTTAGGGTCATCCGGTCGATTTTTGAATAAATTATCATTTCAATTGACCCAATTACCCTTTTTAGGGTCTTTTGACCAATTTACCCTTTTTAGGGTCATTCCGTCGATTTTGAATAAATTATCAAATCATTTGACCAATGTACCCTTTTTAGGGTCATCCGGTCGATTTTTGAATAAATTATCAATTCAATTGACCCAATTACCCTTTTTAGGGTCTTTTGACCAATTTACCCTTTTTAGGGTCATTCGGTCGATTTTGAATAAATTATCAAATCATTTGACCAATTTACCCTTTTTAGGGTCATTCGGTCGATTTTGAATAAATTATCAAATCATTTGACCAATTTACCCTTTTTAGGGTCATCCGGTCGTTTTTGAATAAATCGTCAAGTCATTTGATCAATGTACCCTTTTTAGGGTCATCCGGTCGTTTTTGAACAAATCGTCAAGTCATTTGATCAATTTACCCTTTTTTAGGGTCATTTGACCAATTTACCCTTTTTAGGGTCATTTGACCAATTTACCGGTCAATTTTGAATAAATCGTCAATTCATTTGACTAATTTACCCTTTTTAGGGTCATTCGGCTGATTTTTGAATCAATCATTCATTTGGCCAATTTACCCATTTTTAGGGCAACCGAGCCGATTTTTGAATAGATCAAGTTTCGTTCAATCTATTTGATCAATTTACCCTTTTTTAGGGTGCTCTGATTAATTTTGAAATTTCTTTGAATGCATTTGACCTGTTTCCCTTTTAGGGTAATCCGGTCGATTTTTAATAAATTATCAATTTCATTTGACCAATCAGGGTTTCAAGGTCGAATTTCAAAATGAAAAACCTAGTCGATTTTTGAGAAAACCATCCATTATATCCAACTATTTAATCAGTTGGGTTTTTGACTCATGCTTCACTGAGGAAATTTGTCAATGAATTCCAATCTCTTCGATAGGAGTTCGTCAAGGTCAAACTCATGCGTTTTGCAAATCAAAGGTGATCAACCTATTCGGACGTTGTCCTCATTTTGACAAATCTTTCGTCACTTCAATGGCCAAATTTTTCAAATTATTTTTCACTCCATAAGCTGATTGGATCCGTCAGGTATGGTATAGTGCTTACCCTAGAGGATTGCATTTTCATGCTAGGCCTACCCTTGGCACAAAAAGGGTTCCCCCATAGGACATGCATACCGATTTTTTTATTCTTACTTACTAACTCTGGGTATTTTTCTTTTTGTTTTCCCCTCCCCCTGCATTCATAAAAATATTTCAATAAGGTGAAAATATCTTGTCATATCTAATAACAATGTTAATCTGATAAGGTTTGAAAATTACAAGTATTACTTGATTCTTGGGCAAGTCTTACAATGTGAATTTGAAGATTCATTTGAAAGCGCTCGTGCAAAGCATCTAAGGGATTTCATTGGAAAAGGGGACATTAAGAGAGAAAATGTGTATACATGTGCAAAGAAGTTTTGTAGAATTTTTCTCGTATGTATTGCTTTTAAATTTTTCAAACATTGGCAATAATGAAGCTTTTGTTCAGCCAATTATTTGTTTTGTATAATACTCGTGTACATTTCATTCTTTATTAAGCTCATTAAGAGATTTCATGATGAATTGTAAGAAATAAAACTGAATTGAGAGTTTTTCAACCTCCAGCCTGAAAATTCGCAAGTGTATGCTTTCTAAAATCCTTACGTACACTTGGTTGGTGATTCGAGCTATACAATAAGAGTGCACAGAAAGGAAAAGGGTGGGCGATCACTCAAAAGGCCCAAGATACCTTTTCTCCCTCATTTAACCCCAAAATAAAATCAGTCACATTGATTGATGAATTGCAAATTGGGACAATCTTTGCTTGGAAAAATCCCCATTGGTTTAACCGGATTCAATTCACATCTAAGTGAAAGCAAAAATGTGCATTATTCTTGTTTGTTTTGAAAATTTGGAATGATACTTTGAGCATTTGTTTCACTATCTATACAGATTTTTATCACTTGCTCTCCCATTTGAGCCTATGAAAAGAATAATTTCGTTTCAGATAAGAGCCCTAATGATCACTACCCTATATTGGAAAATTTTCAAATATCAAATAGGGGAATGGATTTTCAATAACCGTTTCGTTACTTTGGTTGTCATGAGGTGTAAGAATGATGCTTTGGCCGTCGTTTCTACAACCTAAACACTGATCACCCCTTGCATCCCCATTTTGAGCTAAAATTGGTGGTTCTTTTCTAATGCACTCATGGTCGTACCCCACATTGGGGAGGGAGATTGGAGAATTTTCAAAAAAAAACAAAAAAAGAAAAAAGGAAAAAAGGGAAAAAGCAAAAATGCTAGAATAAGGAGGGAACTGCAAATTGGGGAAATTTGATTCCACTTGGGTTCCAAGTTTGAAAAAAGAAAAGGAAGGGTTTTTGTCCATGTGAATCGCCTATGTTTCACAAATATGGATGAGCAAGGGTCTTCCTCAGTCAATTAATTCAGACACACGCAAAAAATTTCGCATTAACGAAAGTTTCCTTTCAGAGCTGTTGTAAGGAATGGAATACAAGTCAGGCCATCTTCTTTTCCAATCGAACACTTTATCCCTAGTTATCCCTTTTGAGCCATCAGAATAAATTATTTCGTTTGGCAACCCCTGAGAATCGCAAACCCCACACTGGGGGCGAGTTTGAGTTGAAAAGAAAGTTTCAAAAGGTGAAAAGTGAAAAGCAACAAAATCAAAAGCAAAAGAAGAAAAGAGAACCTCAGTTCAAAAATAAACTGGGGCAAATTTTATGAAAGTTCAAAAGAATGGCAAAAGGGCCGAAAAGTCAAAAGGGAAAAGGAAATGAAAGTGAAAAGCCTCAATTGAGCAAAAACCGAGGCAAATTCTGATTTTACCCTAAAATAGGGTTTGGCGCAACAATGCGATCTCAGATTCTTCAAACCACTTTTGAAATCCGTTTTCAGGCCTTAACTTTTCTAAGCACCCCACCTGACCCCATTACAAAACCGAAAGTCCTGACTCCTGTTCTTTGCAATGGCCCTGTCAAGAAAATTTCTGATGCCGGGAAATTTTAGCTGTATTTCTGAATTGCTTGAGTATGAGGTTGACGCTACTCACCATGTGAAAACCCATCAGCTCGAGGGAAAGGGAAAAGAGGCAAAAAGCAAAGAAAGAAAAGTATATGCAAGAAAATGCAGAAAATTCGGCGCTGAAGTCTCTGGTGAGTGATAAGAAAAATGCAAACAAAGTCTGAGATCTTTTGATTTCAAAACAGGGGCAAATATTTTTGTAAGTCCAATTGAGGATTCCGTCCAAGAATCAAAATAATGCATTTTTTCAAATCAGTCACGCTCATTTGAGTGCACGTAAGCCCTGTGCAGGTATTCACAGTTGAAGTCGACGAAAAGCATCTGGCGATGTGGAAGGCCGATGCCGAAGAAAGAGGAGAAAGAAGGGAGAAGGGCCCTACACTGGGGCAAATTATTTGTGAAAAAGATTCTCTCGAAAAATCAGAAAAATTCAAAAAATCAAAAAATCAAGTTCAAAATTTTGTTTCTTGGAAAATCAAATTTAATTTCTTGTACTTTGACAAATCAAATTCAATTTCTTCACCAATTGGATGGCAGGATTGGGTCTTATCCCACTGACCATTCTAAAAATCACGTTGGGCCTGGATTTCGTGCCGCCAGCCTTCCAAAAATCAAGTTGGGCCTGAGTTTCGTGCCGCCAGCTTCACAATATCAAGTTGGGCCTGGACTTGGTGCCGCCAACGTCAACTTTATCACGTTGGGCCTGGATTTTATGCCGCCAACTTCACAAAAGTCATGTTGGATTGTTTCTACTTCAACCGCCGTTAGCATCGAGTTTATCTCACTAACGTGCGTGTTTTACTTCAACCGCCGCTAGCATCGAGTCTATCTCACTAACGTGCGTGTTTTATTTCAACTGCAGTTAGCATCGAGTTTATCTCACTAACGTGCGTATTTTCATTTCAACCGCAGTTAGCATCGAGTTTATCTCACTAACGTGCGTGTTTTCATTTCTACCGCCGTTAGCATCGAGTTTATCTCACTAATGTGCGTGTTTTCATTCTACCGCCGTTAGCATCGAGTCTATCTCACTAACGTGCGTGTTTTACTTCAACCGCCGCTAGCATCGAGTCTATCTCACTAACGTGCGTGTTTTATTTCAACTGCAGTTAGCATCGAGTTTATCTCACTAACGTGCGTGTTTTCATTTCAACCGCAGTTAGCATCGAGTTTATCTCACTAACGTGCGTGTTTTCATTTCTACCGCCGTTAGCATCGAGTCTATCTCACTAATGTGCGTGTTTTCATTTTATTTCTCACCGCCGTTAGCATCGAGTTTATCTCACTAACGTGCGTGTTTTACTTCAACCGCCGTTAGCATCGAGTCTATCTCACTAACGTGCGTGTTTTCATTCTACCGCCGTTAGCATCGAGTTTATCTCACTAATGTGCGTGTTTTACTTCAACCGCAGTTAGCATCGAGTTTATCTCACTAACGTGGTGTTTTACTTCAACCGCGCTAGCATCGATCTATCTCACTAATGTGCGTGTTTTCAACCGCCGTTAGCATCGAGTCTATCTCACTGACGTGCGTGTTTCATTTCTACCGCCGTTAGCATCGAGGTTATCTCACTAACGTGCGTGTTTCATTCTACCGTCGTTAGCATCGAGTCTATCTCACTAACGTGCGTGTTTCATTCTACCGTCGTTAGCATCGAGTCTATCTCACTAACGTGCGTGTTTTCACTTCTACCGTCGTTAGCATCGAGTCTATCTCACTAATGTGCGTGTTTTCATCCTACCGCCGTTAGCATCGAGCCTATCTCACTAATGTGCGTGTTTTCATCCCACCAACACTCCATCTCACTTCAATTCATCCAATTTTACATTTCTGTTTGGGTCTATCCCAATTTTTAATTTCTCCCGGGTCTATCCCAATTTTACATTTCTGTTCGGGTCTATCCCGTGGGTCTATCCCATTTAAATTCCTGTCCGGGTCTATCCCGTGGGTCTATCCCAATTTTACATTTCTGTTTGGGTCTATCCATTTCAGGGTCTATCCCGGGTCTATCCCAATTTAAATTTCAGTCCGGGTCTATCCCGTGGGTCTATCCCAATTTTACATTTCTGTCCGGGTCTATCCGTGGGTCTATCCCAATTTTAAATTTCTGTCCGGGTCTATCCCGTGGGTCATATTTTAAATTTTAGTCGGGTCTATCGTGGGTCCATCCCAATTTTAAATTTCTGTCGGGTCTATCCCGTGGGTCTATCCCAATTTTAAATTTCTGTCCGGGTCTATCCCGTGGGTCCATCCCAATTTTACATTTCTGCCCGGGTCTATCCCGTGGGTCTATCCCCAATTTTAGATTCATGTTCGGGTCAGTCCCATTTTAGAATTCCTGTTCGTTGGAATCTTTTGCAGCCGAATAACACAGGTAAGTATTTGGTGTCTACTTCTTTGTCTCAAGTTTTTTCAAAACTCGGACAAAGAGGGGCAAACTGTAGACACCGAATTTTTGGTGTAATTTCATTTTTAGTTTTTATTTGTCGTGTTCATTTTTAGCTTTTAGTTTCCAGTTTTATTTTTATTTTTAAGTTTTATCATAGAATTTGTTAAACAAGAAAAAGGAAAAAAAAAGCATTCAAAAAATAGGTTTTTAGTTTTCTTGGAAAAATCATAAAAAAAAAAAAGAAAAAGGGAAATTTGTTCACAAAAATATGTTTATTTCTTTAAATTCAACCTTTTTGCACTTTAGTTATTTTTATTAAGTTATTTTGAAAAAAAAAAGAGAAAAAAGGAAAAATGAAGAAAATTTGAAAAATGGACATTTTTGTTGTTTTTATTTATTTAGTTTGTTTTTTATTTATTTGTTTTCATTCTTATTATTATTACATGGTTTTTGTCATTTTGTTATTATTATTATTATTATTATTTATATTATGTATTTATTAAGTTGAAAAAAAAAAAAAAAAAAAAAAAGGATAGCCGCGGCAAGCTGCATTTGTAGCAGCTTGCAAGGAAAGTTTGGGACGGCTCCTTGGGCTGCAAATACAGAAGATGGCTGGGAGTGTTTAGGGTTGTGAGGTTTCCTGGTATAAATAGCAAGAGAGGGGACAGCCGCAACAGAGGAAAAAAGGGGAGCAAGAGGGAGAGTGGGCGGCTGCAAACAAAAAGGAAAAATCAGAAGCCGCAAGGGAGAGAGGGAGAGATTAAGAGCGGACAGAAAACAAAAGGAGTGAACGGCTGAAGAAGGAAGATGTTTGGGTAGAAGGAAAAGAAACCCATTATCGGGCTGACGAGATTTTGCTCTTAGATTAAAGCTTCAGCCGCCAAACCTGAGCTCCAACTTACGGCTCCTCCAACGCTAAGCATTCCTGGGGTAGCTCTCTTCTCATCAGTTAGGGTTCGTACGCCTCGCCTGGGGATTTTTGTGGAGTGTCTCAACCATAAGGCGCTGAAGGTAATCCTTTTGCCTTCTATCTCCCACGCAAAGCTCAGTTTCTTCCCGAATATGTTCATGAAAAAGCTTGCTGCGTTTTATTCCTTTTGCGGTTTTCATCTTAGAACAGCCCACCAGTTGAACTTTTGTTTCATGATTAGTTATCATGGCGTCTGTATTTGAGAGACAAATGTGACATATGATACCTTGGATTATGTGGTTGCAAAACTCTTAAAACTTGAGGGCATCGGGTAGAGTTTATCAAGATTGGGTTGCGTCCTTTCCTTTTGCATCTTCCGTATGTTTTTCTGATGATTTGGTGTTTATATTTGGTTTATATTAGTTAACATGTTTAGTTGTTAAGGTTCTGAATGATGGGTCTGCTGTTTTGTTTTGAATTTGGAGCTCTACACGAATTTTTCTGCAATCAGAATTGCAGAAAGTGTTTGGTTCCCGAAATCTGTTTGCTTCAACAGAAAAGGAGAGAGCTGGTTAGTTTTTCTGTGATTTGGTTAGAAGTTTAGAGGAAATATTGACTTGATTTGCTCCCCAGAGTAGCGTCACTTAAGTCCTCCTCTCATGACACAACATACCTGCGAGCTCTTGCACTCGAAAACCTAACAGAAATAAAGAAAGTTGCACTTTGCTGTTTTCCCTTTGTCTTGCGACAGCCCGCTAGAGCTGGGTTTATTCATCCAACTTGCTAGTTCAATCTTGTGCCCAAATGACTAATGACCAAGGTTGCCTGTTTTGATTCCAAGCTATAAGTATCTTGGTGTGAACTTGGGATGAGTTGCGGCTGCAAAAATTGCAGCAGAGAGGATAAGAGAGTTGCAGCAGATTTCATTCATTTTTTCAGATTGCAGAAAGCCCATTTTTCCTCCTACGTTGCATGCTTTGCATGAAAAATCTTCCAAAAATCTCATTGTTTTGGCTATGTCTAACTGGAAATGGATAAAGGTGCTGCATGAATCTTGTTTTGCCGAAAATTCCCTGAAGTTGCAAAGGCTCTCGAATGAAAGTAGCAACAGGGAATGATAGCTGGAAATTTGCAAAAGGCTTTCTACGTGGGTTGCATGAAAATTTCCAAAGGAAGTTGTGTTTTGATCCCTCAAATTCCCCTTTGTTCCACTATGACCCAACCAATTAAATCATTTCATCAATTTGGTCCTTGGCAGCTTTAATTTTTTGCAATTGCGTGGCTTGCTTTGCTTCAATTAACTACCATGCTTTATTAATTGCACTTAAGTAATAACTTTAGGGACTTTATGGCTAAGTGAGCTTTGTTTTGCCCATTTCTTTTATTTTTTTTTCTTAAATAAAGTGGTGCCTTGACCTTTTTATTATTTTGGAGGGTAATTGAATAATTTCACTTCATTGGGGCGTCAATTCAAGGGAGGTACACTCTATCCCTCATTTGCACTACATTTGACCTTACGTGCTCCTACGTGTTATGTGAATATGCATGCCTACTCCGCTTTCCTTGCCTCCTTGTGTGCATTTACTTGCTTTTGCTTTTATTTAAGTTTTATGGGGTATGTGTACACCTCTTGGCTTGTAATAGATAGGGCTCGTAGAGCATCTGGTCCATTTCCCCTTCCCCTTTATGCTTTCATGGGGTATGTGTACACCTCTTGGCTTGTAATAGATAGGGCTCGGAGAGCATCTGGTCCATTCACCCTTTCCCTTTATGTTTTCATGGGGTATGTGTACACCTCTTGGCTTGTAATAGCTAGGGCTCGTAGAGCATCTGGTCCATTTCCCCTTCCCCTTGGTTGCTTGTTTTTGTTGCTACATGTTTAATTGCTTTAGTAGGCTCTTGCATCTAGTCGAGCATGCTAAGTGCTACGTGCTACGTGTTTACGAGCGTTTTGGCATGTCTACTTGCTTTCATAACCATGAATGAATGGAATGGATGAATGTACGTCACCACACTAGTCCAATGCTAGTTGTGGCTCATTAGGCCATCCCTTTTTGTTAGCATATCATTTGCTTGTTCACCACATATCATGCATTTTCTTAGTTTTATCACTTGGTATGCTCCTCGAACCCCCTTTCCCTTCATTTTAGGATTTTTGCATATCATGATAGTTGTAGGGTCCATTTGCTTGAGGGTCCCCTTCCGATAAGGGAAACGAGCGAGTGTGGCTACTCGTTAGCCTTAGCACGCTAGTTTCGCCTTCTAATCAAAGGGAAAATCAAGTCACGATTTAGGTCTCCCCGTACCCAATATGCATGAATTCCTTAGGCTCATGCATTCTCAATCCACTCTATCATTACACTTTCACTTTTGTCTCATTTGCACACATGCACCTTTTTATCACTTTCACTTGCACACGAACCCTTTTATCTTCATTTGCACACGAACATTTTTATCTTCACTCGCACATGAGTACTTTCATCTACATTTGCACACCTTCACTCTTATCTTACTACTTTTATCATTTTTCTCACTTCACACAAACTCACACTTTCGCATGGCATGCATTCCACTCATTTTTCACGTCATTTAGGTTTAGGTGTGACCTCTCCAAAAGGATCATTATTGGGCTTCACAATTAATGTGATTGGCGCCACTCAACCTTTGAAGAGAAATTTCCCCCATATCCCCCTAGGTCTAGGTTTGTGCATTCATATAGGCGTATCCAACACGCGATACATATCTTGGGTAGAAAAATTAGGAAAAATTGGTTTAAGTCACGCAACTAGCCTTGGCTAGGTCGAAGGGGTGCCTTGGATTTTTATCCTTGCCTTCCCCTTCGTCAAATGTGACCCCCGATCCCTCTTTTTGGTTACGTAGACCCAAAAGTTCTTTAAAAGGGTTTATTTACTTTTTTCATTCAAAAACAAAAAAAAATCATTTTTGGGTGACTTGGTACACCCTAACTCGATACCAAGTGGCGACTCCATTTTCATTAAAAAAACCCTTTTTGAACTTCACTTGGCCAAATCGTCGCATTCTTAAGTCCCATGGCCTTTTACTTTTCCTTTCGCACACGTTCACATGTATATCACACACACACTCACATCACACCATCACCATCATTCGAAAAGTGGGGCGCGACACTAGTAATGGATTCGCTTGGATCTTGCAAATGATCCTCAGCTCCTCGATCACCCGTGCCACCGTTAGCGTGCCCATACTCCATGATGCTATCATTCCCTTTCTCTTAAGAAGGATTTGCCCTCAAATCAAAAGCATCATCTGCATCAAAAGGAGCTAAGTCAGAAACATTAAACGTAGCACTCACCCCATACTCACCAGGAAGGTCAAGTTTGTAAGCATTGTCATTGATACGCTCCAACACTTGAAATAGTCCATCCCCATGTGGGTGTAATTTGTTTCTCCTTTGAGCAGGAAAACGTTCTTTGTGCATGTGCAACCACACCCAATTGCCAGGTTCAAAACCCAACTTTTGGCGACCTTTGTTAGCTTGCTTGACATATTGAGCAGTTCTCCTCTCAATATTGGCCCTAACTTTCTCATGCAGTTGCTGAACAAACTCTGCGCGTTTCTTACCATCCAAGTGTGCACACTCATTACTAGGTAATGGCACTAGATCTGGGGGTGTTAGCGGATTAAAACCATAAACACATTCAAATAGAGAGAAATCAGTAATAGAATGGACAGCCCTATTATAAGCAAACTCAACATGAGGTAAACACTCTTCCCATGATTTCAAGTTCTTTTTTATGATGGCACGCAACAAGGTACCTAATGTACGATTTACCACCTCAGTTTGACCATCAGATGGGGGGTGACTAGCAGTAGAGAATAGCAATTTGGTGCTTAACTTAGACCAGAGTGTCTTCCAAAAGTAGTTCAGAAATTTGACATCTCTATCAGATACGATGGTCCTAGGGATGCCTTGCAACCTCACAATCTCCTTAAAGAACAAGTTAGCAATATGAGATGCATCATCCGTTTTATGACAAGCAATGAAATGTGCCATTTAGAGAATCTATCAACTACTACATAAATGGCGTCATGACCATACTTGGATCTAGGCAAACCAAGTATAAAATCCATAGAAATGTCAATCCATGGTGCACTAGGAATAGGTAACGGGGTGTAAAGGCCATACGGGTGTACCTTGGATTTAGCTTTCTTACAAGCTAAGTATCGCTCCACCACCCGTGCAACATCTCTCCTCATGTGCGGCCAATAGAAGTGTTCTTGTAGCATGGCAAGAGTCTTATCAACTCCAAAATGTCCCATAAGGCCACCCGAATGGGATTCTCTTACCAAGAGCTCGCGGATGGATCCATGTGGGATGCAAAGCCGATTGACACAAAACAAGTAACTATCAGAAATGAAGAACTTACCTTGCCAGTGTGTTTGCAAGAAATGTAAAGCTCACCGAAATCACAATCTTGTGCATAGATTTCTTTAATCAGCTTAAACCCTAACAACTTAGCATCTAAGAAAGTGAGTAGAGAGTACCTTCGTGAGAGTGCATCTGCAGCCACATTAGACTTACCAGCCTTGTATTTAATCATGTACGGAAAGGATTCCAAAAATACGATCCACCTTGCATGCTTTTTGCTCAAGTTGTGCTGGGTCTTAAGGTACTTAAGGGACTCATGATCAGTATGTATCACGAATTCCTTAGGCCTTAAGTAGTGCTACCACACTTGCAGTGCTCGAATGATGGCATACAACTTTTTATCATAAGTGGAGTAGTTCAGTGCAGCCCCATTAAGTTTCTCACTAAAATAGGCAATAGGCCTCCCCCCTTGGTTCAACACAGCTCTAACTGTAATACCTGAAGCATCACAATCAATTTCAAATGTTTTAGAAAAGTCAGGTAAAGCAAGTACAGGTGTATGTGTGAGTTTGTGCTTTCAAGCGTGAAAAGCCTGTTCTTGAGAATTTCCCCAATGGAAGTTCTCATTCTTCTTGATCAACTCGGTCAAGGGTGCAGCAATGGTGCTAAAGTCCCTCACGAATCTCCTATAGAAACCCGCAAGGCCATGGAAGCTTCGAACATCGCCCACAGACCTTGGTGTTGCCCACTCTTGAATAGCTTTCACCTTTTGACCATCCACCTTTATTCCCTGCGCACTTATAACAAACCCTAGGAACACAAGCTCGTTAGTGCAAAAATTACACTTCTTGAGATTGGCATAGAGCTTCTCTCTTCGAAGTACATCCATAATAGCCCTAATATGCTCTAGGTGTTCATCATAAGATTTGCTATAAATTAGGATATCGTCAAAGTAAACTACCACAAATTTTCCTAAGAATGGACACAGAATGTGATTCATTAATCTCATGAAGGTACTAGGTGCATTAGTTAGCCCAAAAGGCATCACTAACCACTCATACAATCCATATTTAGTCTTGAAGGCAGTTTTTCATTCATCCCCCTCCTTAATCCTAATTTGATGGTACCCACTTTTGAGATCAATTTTGGTAAAGAACACAGCCCCATGTAACTCATCAAGCATATCATCTAAGCGAGGTATAGGGTGGCGATACTTTACCGTAATGGCATTTGCGGTTCTACAATCGATGTACATTCTCCATGTACCATCTTTCTTGGGTACCGGAATGACTGGAATAGCACACAGGTTTAAACTCTCACATGCCCATGCTTTGCCAAGCAACTCGTCCACTTGCCTTTGCAACTCCTTAGTCTCCTCCAGGTTGCTCTTGTAAGTTGGACGATTTGGCAATAATGCTCCAGGGATGAAATCAATTTGATACTCAATGCCTCTAAGTGGCGGCAATCCACTTGGCACGTCCTCGAGGAAGACATCAGCATACTTCTGTAAAAGAGACTTAACCTCGAGGGATATGTCAATATCAAATTTATGCACATTCAGAGCTACTTCTTTGCTAACAAGCATAAGAAGTGGCTGCTCATCTCTCATTAACTTCCTCACCTATCAGGAGCATTTGTTTTTCCTCGATTTTTACCTCACTTGCCGAGTTATCTATAGCCTTTTTTCTCTCTTTTTTGTCTCGGCTCTCTCATTTTCTTTCCTTTTTGCACTATACTTCTCAAACTCTTATTATAATTTCAATTGGTTCTCATGCACTTGTTTTGGGGAAAGGTGTAACAGCCCCACTTTCCCCTAAGGCGAACCAAAGGGGTTAGCGGACTGCCTGCCCAGCTCTCGCCAGGACTACGGATCAGATTAGAGCTATCCGCTTCAATCCGGAACTTACAAACTCGCGTAAACAAATCAAAATAGTAAAACAACCCAAGATAAAATGAGATAACATCCGGAGCCGGCCATGAATAGTAACCGACCCGTCAGAACCCAACCGAAATAGCTAACAAACATTTACATCTGATCTTTAGCGTTTACAAATCAAAATAACATACAAAAGCTTTCAAAAGATATTACATATACACGGTTTGCCAAATCAAAAGAGAAACGCCCCAAAAGTACACTTAGGGTTTTAATACATGAGCTATACAAAAGATATGTTCAACTAGCTCAAGTCGGCAACCGATTATCAAATCCAGTCCAAAAGTATTTATTTTTCCTGTAAGGAAAACAAAAGGAACAGAACGGGGTGAGCTTGCGCTCAATGAGGTACCAAACATATAGCAATAAAATCATGGCATTTCACGTTTAGCAAATCAAATCAAGTACACATGCCAGATATAAAGCAAAAGAACCAATGATTCAAATCAGAAGGATACGGGTGGCTCTCAGGAGCCAAATTTCCAGTGCAGTGCTTGATCTAAACCGGTTGACTCTCCGTCAACGCATATAGAACCAACGCGTCCGTAGACCCCTCTTTACACCGAATTCCGTCCACCAAACACCCCTTTACCGGGCCCGCTCACCTCAACCGAACAGAAATGGTAATACTCGAGTATACCGGAATCAAGGGTCTCAATACCCAAAAATCCCCGAACAGACTACCGTGGTTCGTTATCTAATCGTCCAGGCCCTTGCCGGCCCGACTCGAATAACTTAGCCACAGGATTGAGCTCATAGGTCATAGAAATCCGAACAGATGCAGACACAGATAACAGATTCAGATACAGATACAGAATAGCAGATTCAGATAGCAGATTCAGACGGCAGATTCAGATAGGCACTCAAAATTGGCATATGGACAGACAAGAGAACGAGTGTGATAAAGTACACCCTCGTCTCAAACAAATTAAACAAATTGCAGAGCAGAAATCAAGTTAAACAGCAATGGAGGGGAGTGGTACACTCACCGGCTCAACTTCAAAAGTTTTCACTTCAGATTGGCCTTAATCGCCAAGAAACCCTAAAATAACCAAAATAAACCAATTGAAGGTTTTACTTCCAGAATCGAGTAAACAGAATGCACATGTGAGGCTCGACTACACGTCGTACGCCTTGCCAAATAAATACTAGTGCAAGAATGCAAAAACACGATTCCCTTGGAAACGAAAAGGTAGCATGAAGACCTAGGCGCAAACAACCCAAAAGCCCTTTCATTTCTACCAAAAGGCAAATCCAACTTAAAAGAACCAAACGGCCTAGAAAATCGGGCAGCACTTCCCCTAAATTTCTTACTTTTCCAGCCATTAAGGCTTCATTATTTCCTCAAATCAGCCCCAACATTTCACACCAAAGGTCATCTCATTTCCCAAAAGCCGTACAGGGCTCAAAGTGGTACAAGTACAAAAGTTAGCTAGGAAACAACCAAAATGAAAGCAAGCCCTAAGAGAGACTCGACGACGAGTCATAAAACAATGCTGAACACAACCCCAATAGGGTCTCATATGCATAAATAAGCATGATAGCAAACCAGAATTAGAAATAGCATTAGTCTTGGCCCCAAATAGAAAAACTGTTTTGCCCTTATTTTGCGGTAATGGCGTCAAATTCACTACGATTATCGGATGGGGGTGTAAGACCCACCGTTTCGAAGCCAAGAAACAGAGCTACAACAATGTAGAAGGTCACTCAATCCAGTTCCTAACACAACTAGGTCAAATATGCAAAATACTATACCAGAATTCCCAAAACAGGTTTGCAAATCACACAAAACTGTAATTACTATAACTCAGTCTATACAAGTCCAAATTCCGAAATTCCAAAGGCATATGATAGCTAAGACATCCAGTAACATTTCATCAGAAGACACCAACTTCAAAATCCAAACCAAATACAGTAAAAATAGGCAATTACTATCGCAGTTCCGCACATTCTGTTCACCAAAAACAGCAACAGTAAAAACGGCATAACTCTCTCTATACTACTCCAAATACCCTGAAATTTTGCAGGAACTTCATACTCACCAATACCTACAACTTTCATGTTTTGAGCAAAGTCCAATTCGGCCGCTAGCTATGACCTAAAATTTCGGACAGAATAGGGGTTCATGAACCCTAACTTTTCACAATTCACTTCAAATCCAAAATTGGTTGCATTTATCAACAATTCACACCCACTAGAGTCAAAGCCCCTTATTACCAACCATCAAAAACAACCATACCATCAAAATCATATGAAACCAGAAAATTCATCATAAAATGGAAAACTTCACTAAATCAAGCCAAACCAAGAAATAAATCATATATTCCAACACTCAAGCCACTTCTAAGCATACTATAACCATCATTAGGTGTAGTAGAGGTTCAAGCATCACTTACCAAGTATCAAGAGATGTAGAGAGGTGTTGGCCACCTTAGAGCTTCAAACAAACTTCACTAATACCCTTACTATCACTAGAAGGAAAGATTGTATGGAGTAAAAACTAAGTTAAACACTTGATTTGGTGGATTTGGACAAGTTGGAAGCTTGAAATGTTGAAGAATTTTCTTCCTTCTTGCAAGTGAGAGGTTCGGCCACAATGAGAAGAAAAATGGTGAATTTTGTGATTTTTTTGAGATATATAATCCTTTGGTCAAAAAAGTAAAAAATGTGAATAGTATTTCTTAAGTCAACTCCAATGATCTTGTGACACTTGTCACTATCATAAATGCATTTCTATCCTTTCTTTTCTCTCTCTCATCAATCAAATCTCACTCTCTACTTATCTCTTAACACCCGATAAATTTTTCACAGTATCCGAAACTTAACCTTATTGGCCGAATTTTTCTGAACTTTTCGCACTAGTGGGTCCCACATCCAATAGATAATCTTAATTTAATAAAAATTCACCAATGCTAGAAAAAACATCTAAAAACTATAATTGCTCATAAAATTAACCAAGAAAAATATTCTAAGCCAGAAAATACAGAAAACATGAAATTAAGGGGAAAATCTCTAGGAAAAATATTAGGGCAATACGGGTTCTCACAAAAGGAGAGTAAGGGTGACTTTCTTACTATTGTACAAGAAGCTATACTTGTTAGTCACACCATCAAAAGTTACCTGCCTGCCAAACTGCCACGGCCTACCTAGTATAATGTGACTAGCCTGCATAGGAACTACATCACATAATACTTCATCAGAATATTTATGAATTTGGAAGGATATAAGAACCTGTTTGGTTACTCGAACCTCCCCAGAATTGTTGAGCCATTGGAGTTTGTAGGGTCGTGGGTGATCCCTCGTAGGTAGCTTCAAGTTGTCCACCATGAGTGAACTAGCTACATTTGTGTAGCTCCCACTATCAATAATCACACTACAGAGTGCTTGGTTGACGAAGCACCTAGTGTAGAAGATATTCTCCCGTTGAAACTCGTCCTCCTTAACACGTGCAGTTAATGCTCTCCTTGCAACCAAGGCAGTCCCAAAGTGTCCCTCGAGTGTATTATATTCCTCTTCCTTCTCATCATTACTACCTCCCTCAAGAGGTGGAATGCCTTCGTACTCGGCTTCATCTTCGCTCACGATCTCACCATTTTGCAACATAATCAAAGTCCTTTGGTTGGGACATTGATGAGCAATGTGACCTCTACCTTGGCATTTGAAGCATCGAGTATCAAGAGCTCTAGTTTGTGCCCTAGGCTCCTCAAACTTTGGAATCGAAGAGGGTGGTTTCCCTACATAAGAGTTATCCACCTTACCTCCCTCAAATCTCGGCTTTGGGATAGGAGCATTTGGCAAAGGCCGAGAATCATTCCTGGTTGAAATTGGCGGTTGGTAGAGTAGGTGGTATTGCCGAAATGCGATCGAGTAGTACCCCTCCTCTTGAGTCTTTGCTCGACCTTAATGGCCTTGTCAACAAGCTCATGCAACTCCATATAGTGTTAAAGTTCTACTCGTTCAGCAATATCGGGTCTTAACCCGTTCAAGAATCTCACCATGGTGGCTTCGGGATCCTCTTGTACATCCACCCTAAGCATCAGAATCTCCATCTCCTTATGGTACTTGTGACAGCCCCACCTCACCCTAAGGCGAACCAAAGGGTTCAGCGGACAGCCTGCCTAGCTCTCGTCAGGACTACAGATTCGATTCACACAAACCCTATATAGTACGCGCGAGAACTCAACGAAACGAACAATTGGAGACCACCAAGGGTTAAACAGAGCTTACCAAACCATACGGAAGTACGGGACGTCGATTAAACACTTATACATATATTTACATCGGAGTCTTGAACCAATGAACCAAAATACAAGCCAGAGTATTCACGCTACACAAAATACAATTAGGGTTTCAGTTACAGAGGAGCATAACAAGAGAAGTCCTACAACTAGCTCAACTCTTTTCTTCCAAAAATCTTGGTTTCAAAACATGGAACCCTGTAATGAAAACACAGGTAACAGAAAGGGGTGAGCTTGTGCTGAATGAGGTACCAGACATATAGCAGTAAAATCATGGCATTTCACGTTGAACAACTCAGGTACACATGCCAAATGTAAAATAAAATAGTTAGACTGTAACGCCCCGAGGCAGAAGAAAAGGGAAAAATTTCTGGTGAATAGTGTTTTGTGGAGAATCCGGCTAGAAGCCGTGCAAATTCCTTATATTTTTCTTAAAATTCCCTTTTCTTTGACAAATACCACTTTATAATGGCCCTACTACTCAATCACCCCACAATAAGTGCCAATGAACCTAGACAATAGGGTTGCACACTTCGGTTTCAAGATTTGAGCAAATTAGGGTTTTCGTGATTTTTCCGCCGGATGAATTTTCGGTACGGAGCAAGGATTAAGTTTGGGGATTAAAAGTGACTTTTAAGTGAGAAATAATATGTGACTAGTAGCAATGATATAAGGTTAGTGAATGGGAAGTAAAAACCCTAGTACGTGTGTTTTTAAGAAAAACGGCGCGAACCGGCGGGTCCCGCGCACTACCGATTGAACGCACCATTTTTCTTACCAAACAAGTTTATTGACTTGTGAGCAAAATATCTTCTTAAATTGCAGCAGCTTTGACCGAAATTTGTGGCTCAAATGCAAGGAAGGAAAGAGAAAATTTTTGTGGTTAAGGTTAAGCCAAGTGTTGGCCAAACTTGTGGTTAGAATTAATTCTTACCTTTCTACCTTCTTATAAGACAAACTTAGCTTAATCTCCTTCATTATTTTCTGCATCTTGGCTGAGTAAGAAGAGAGAAAAAAGGGAGAGCAAGAGTTCACCATTTTCTTCTTGATTTGCTTCAACCCAAGTAACAAATCCAATTCTAAACCGATTAAAGTACTAAGTGTGAGTTGGGAAGCTTGAGGAACCAAGAAATATCAAAGGGGGTGAAGGATCACTCTATCAAGCCTTGCTTTTGAGGTACCAACATTTGATCATGATCTTTGTTGCTTTGAATCTTGCTTTAAGATGTGTTTTAGCTTAAGTTTTGGCTTGATTTCATGATTATGCAAGTGGGTGTGATGAATTTGGAAGTTTTCCCCTTTTATATGATGAACTAGGGCTTGAGGAATTTCTGCCCAATTTGTTGTATGATGCTTGTATGTTGCAATTAAGGTTGTATAAGGTGTTTTGGTAGTGATTAGAACAAGAAAATTGAGAAAGTTCCATTGATTACAAAAAAATTCCAGAATCTGGAAAATTTTCCCCAACATTCTGTCCGAATTTGTAACCCTATGTTAGAGGCCGAATTTGCCTTAGGTCAAAGAATGAAAGTTGTATAGAATGGTATTTTATAGGTGCCTACAAAATTTCAGCTCAATTAAAGCAACGTAGGTCATGAAAAGTCCAAAATACCCTTACTGTTTTAAGTTTTTCCCCAGCAGTCCGTGTGATCAGTTTGTCCAGTTTATCACGTTTTTTGACTAGGATCCGTACTGATTTAGCTTTTTCCCAAAACATGAAAGTTTTAGTATTCTGACTTATCTTTCAAATGCCTCTAAGAACACCAGAATTGGACTTTTGTAGCCTGAGATATGTCCATTACAGTGTAATGCGGTTAAACAGCCGACAAAGTGGATTTTGGTTCTGTAATTTGAGGATTTGACTAAGTTACATTAGAAACTGGACTAAGTGACCTTCATGAACATTGTAGCCCTGAGTCTTAGCTTCGAAACGGCATAGGTTGCGTCTCAATCCGATAAGCATAGCCTCGGATATGTTATTTCCGCATCCATACGTCAAATCTGTCTTTTGCTAAATTGAATTTCTGCACTTGCTATTATTGTGATTCTTATTCTTATGATATTGTAAGCCTATGGAACGGCTTTTGACTTGAATTGCTGTTATGTGTGATGTTGGGTTTTGGTTGAGGAAAAATAATGAAGCCTAAATGGCTGGAAAATTAGGTAAACACAAAGGGCATGCTGCCCGAATTTTTACTCGAGAACTAGAAAACTATATTTGCAACTTGAGTGAAGGTTAAGTGATTATCACTTGAACTAGCGAGAACCTTTGCTACTTTGTTATCGATGGTTATACGTTAAAAACCTAAACGAACTTGTACTCTTGAGGAAAAGATATAATGGCCAATGTAAACTTGTCTTTCCTTGTACTTTCAACTCAAGTATTGTTTCCAAGTATATATGCTACAAAAAAACCTTATGATTTGAAAAGCGAGCAAGTGTTTCACGAATGCCTTTCAAATGAATTTCAATTGGTTGATTCTTATGAACGGAACGTTTAAGTTTCAAATCTTACTCGTGTTTCAAAGTTCTCAAATTGGATTTCTATCGCAGATCTGGACTCCAAACCTGGAGTATAATTGAACGTGACTACTTGAAGCACTATAGTTTGAGTGAGTGATCCCTCGACTGTTCCCAAAGTTACTTTTGAACTAATTCTTGCATTTATTACTCCTTTGCATATCATTTGGGGTTCGGGTGTGTGCCATGACATAATTTGGCTCCAATGAGTTCCTGGAAAGTCTTGTGCTTAGAACCAATGTCTCCACTATTGTTTACACATTCTTTGGAGCCCGATGGCTCCTTACTTCTGTTTCATGGTTACCTGATCTAAACGAGCATTGGATATTTAAGTACAAGAACTTCACTGGCTCACATGAGCAATAAATGAACATTTGATTACTGCATCATGACATCATATCAATGCTTTATTGTGAAATATACTTGGCTGTTGATTTTACTGGTCACTCGCTGAGCTTCTAGCTCACCCCCTATTATCTTCTTCTCCCCACAGGGATCGAGGTAAAGGAAGAACTAGTATTTGGATCTTTGTGTGGCTGGATGGCGTACATCTTGTATAGTTTAGTTTTGGTTTTGGTTTATGTACTTTTGGGCCTGTATAAATATTTGGAATTGAATCGGATGTAAATCTACATTTTACGCTTAGAATTGGTTTCCGCTTCGCTTAAGATATGTAATTTTGGAGAATTGGATGTATTATTTGAGTTGTACCTTGTAATTTACTTGAGGAATGTAGTAAGTGAGTGAGTCCCGGCGAGAGTTGGGCAGGCGGTCCGCTAAACCCTTTGGTTCGCCTTAGGGAGAGGTGGTGTCGTTACAAATGGTATCAGAGCTTAGGCTTCAGATCTTTGTAGTGTATCCTAGGCTTAAAGTTTAGGATGCCGGACTGTGGGATTGGTTTGTACGTTCAGTGTTCTTTTGGAGCGTTAGTTGTGAATCTTGAAAATGGTACACGTAAGATATGACTTGATGAGCTTCGTTTAAGACCATATGGTCTGAGTCGTGAAGTTTCTTAGTTTGAATTCTTGTACTTGTGTACCCGATATTTTCCTGAGGAAATGCTCGTGAATTTTAGACGGAATATGGTTTAATGTACGATGATGGGAATAGAAATTATGATTGAGTTTGAGATAAGTTGTAATGGCACAGGTTAGAGCGCAGAAGATTTTGTCTTGTACTCAAGACTTAACTGAATGAGGAAATGGAAATAATGACTTGGACTTGTCCAATAAATGTTGGCTTGGGTTTTGATACATTATGGTGGTGGCTGGATTGTTGAGAAAATTTTTGATTTTGCAACCTTCATCTAGTCTTCTTGTTTGATTAAGGATGGCACCACCCGATTTGTAAGTGTTGGGATTTGAACTACTTGAACTGCCTGAGACTGACTTTGAACTGTCGGAAATTGACTAGGCTGAGTACACTTGAGACTTGAACATTGTTTAGGCAAATGTGCTTTTACGTACACTTAGTGGTTGTGATTTGACTAAATATATGGTATTTCATTTACGCATGAGCAAGTAGTTTGGTTTGTATACGACCTGTAAGTAGACTTGAATTTGAATCGGCTAGTGTACCTTACATACGACCTAGGGTTACAAACAACCCTCAAAACCCTTCATTTTTTCAAAAGGCAACTCAAACCTAAAGAGACTAAACGACCTAGAAAATTGGACAGCATTTCCCCTAAATTTGCTTACTTTTCCAGCCATCACGGCTTCATTATTTTCCTCAACCAGTCCCAAAGTCATACGAAATATAAATTCATCACAACAGCCGTTCAATAGGCTCAAAGTCATTCAACTACAAAATTTTGCTAGGAAAATGTCCGGAAATGAAAGTCAAGCCCTAAAACCCAAAAATAGTTTTGTCGTCATTAAGTATATTGGACACAACCAGCACTACGATTATCGGATGGAGGTGCAATATACACCGTTTCGAAGCGAACAGAAAGGGTTAAAATGTTGAAGAAGGCCACTCAGTCCAGTTTGTAGTGAAACTAAGTCAAAATCGCAATGTACCAAACCTGAACCGTATAAACAGGCTAATGAACCACATTCTGGTTAAACACCCATAAGTCAGGTTACCAAAGTCCAATTCAAGTGATTCCAAAGCCATCCGAAAGCTAAGATAACAAGCTACATTTCTTAAGAAGACATTAACAACAAAATCAGTAGTATTCCTGGTCAAAACAACCAATTACAGAAGCTCATTCTCAGTCTCGGGTAACTACAGGGCAGCAGGGGTAATTCGGTCTTTTCACAGGCTACGTTGCTCCGATTGAGCTGAAATTTTTTGCAGGCTACTATAAAACATCATTCTCTACAACTTTCATGTTTTAACCCAAGGCTAAATCGGCCTCTAACTAAGGGAAACAGTACCGGCAGAAAGGGGGTAATTGAAACCCTAATTCCGAATTTTTCCGTTCAATGCGGAAATTTTTCGTAAATAGCCACAATTAACACACTATAGCTTCATTCTAACCCATTCCCAACCATCATACATGGCTACACAATATAAATCATATTAAAACAGAAAAATCATGAATAAATATAAAACTTCACCAATTTCTACCAAATTCATGAAATAACCCACAAAATCACCTCTTAGGTTACCACAAGCCACTAATTAAGCATCATTAGACAGAAAGGAGGGGTTCCTTAGCCACTCACCTTATCAACCCAAGAAAGAGAGCAATTTAGCACCTTAATCTTCCAACCCACTTCACTAATCACCTCACAACTACTAAGAGAAGGATTTTTATGGAGAACTTTCAAGTTTAATCGGTTGGAATTGAAGATTGAACAAGATTGGAGCTAGGAAAGTGAAGAGTTTTCTTTCTTTTTTTCTTGAAAGGTGGCCGGCCAAGAAGCTTAAATTTTTGGATGATTTTTGTTATTCTTGCTTTTGATGATCACAAAGTACTTTGAAATGTTTATCTAACTCTCTTCAAATATAAGTATTTTTTGCCTATCAAAGAATCAGGTACGAATATGTCAAGAAATGAAAATCAACCAAAAGAAGAAGCAAAAACAGGACACTCATGTCGGAAGTCCGAAGGAATCTGTCGGACGTCCGAAAGGATGAAGAACATCAAGAAGGAAACTCTGTCGGACGCTCGTAAGGAAGCATCGGACGTCCTGAAGGATCGGACGCATGCTTCGAACGCACATCAATCTCATCGGACGTCCTAAAAATTCCACGAAGCTTTGATAACTCTCTGGACGACGTTCGGACACAGAAGCTCGGACGATAAAATCCCATCGGACGTCCGAACAACAACTTGACTGATTTTCGGATGATGACTAAGCTGTCGGACGTCCGACAGCCCCAACGGCTAGCTGACTCTTCATCTGCCTTCTATCCGTTGGAAGCATTAATGAAGCCCATTTTTGGTTCCCTTTAAATACAAACGATTCTGAATCAGACAACAACTTTTGCACACTTTGTTTACAAGATCTCAAGAGATATTTTAGCTTGAAAATAGTCTCCAAGACAAGATTTGTTCTCCAAGTGGTGTGAATTTCTTGTGAGCATTTCTCTTGTGGTTGAAAGTTTTATTAGTGTAGCCTTGTTGAGGGTTATCTGAGTGATTGTAAAACTTCTTAGCTTGACTAAGTGAGGCTTAGGGCAAGGAGGAAGTGCTCCCTCCATTGTACATCTAGTTGATCATCTTTCATCAAAGAGAAGTTGCTCAACCGAGTGATTGGTCTTCAAGTTTGAGGAAAGCTTGGTAGACAATCAGTTTGATATTCTATCTTATTCCTTTTGTTTAATAAAATTCTCATTGCTTATCTATACTTGTTTTTCTAATCAACATTGCTCTCTTCTTCTAATCTACTTGGTTGATCATTACTAGAAAAGAAGGTAAATTTTTATTAAAGAAAAATTGCATAAATTTGATTAAGATTTTAATCAACCTAATTCACCCCCCCTCTTAGGTTGTCTTTGGGCCTTACAATTGGTATCAGAGCTTGGTCTCCTAGAGATTAAGCTCAAGCGGCTTGGAGTAAAGATGACAACCAATCATGCCATGTTTGTTGAGGGACAATCGGTCACTAGGCCTCCCATGTTTACTGGTTCCAATTATGTTAGTTGGAAAGAAAGAATGATTATCTTTTTGCAATCCATTGATATTGAGCTATGGTTTATTGTAAATGAAGGACCGCATGATGCTAACATTCTTGATGCAGATACAGGTTTGTTTCGGCCAAAAACAAGAGCTGAGATGAATGCTCAAGATAGAACCAATCTCACATTGAATGCCAAAGCCATGAATGTTCTTTATAGTGCCTTAGACTCAAATGAGTCAATTAGAGTCAAAGGATGTAAATCTGCCAAAGAAATGTGGGATAAGCTAAGAGAAATTCATGAGGGTAGTGACAACGTGAGAGAACAGAAAAAGTCTATCTTGGTCACAAAGTATGAATCATTTAAAATAGAACCCCTTGAGGATATTGACAAAATATATTGCAGGTTCAATGACTTGATCAAAGATCTCGAGGTGTTGGGCAAAGAATACACCTTGGGAGAGAAAAACAGGAAAATTCTCAATGCATTGGGCAAAGAATGGGAAAGTAAAGTGACTGCAATAGAAGAGGCTAAGGATTTGAATTCTGTACCTATTGAATCTCTCATTAACTCACTAACCTCCTATGAGTTGAAGTTGAAAACTAAAGTGCAGGAGGAAGAGGATGCGAGATCAAAAAGAAACATTGCTCTAAAGGCAGCTCAAGGTGAAGATGATCCAGCTCTGTTGGATGATGAAGACTCGGATGGTGATGACAATGATCTTGCTCTCATCACAAAAAGCTTCAAGAGAATCTTAAATAAAAGGAAGTTTAGAAGGGGAGGACCTAGCAATCAATTCCAGAATCAGCCTTCAAATGCAAGGTACAAAGGAAAACAAGAATTCAACAAGAAACAATTGGACAAATGCTACGAGTGTGGACAGCCTGGACACTACGCAAACGAATGCTCTCTAAAGAAAAAGAAAGATGGAAAAGCTGATCGAAAGCCAAGGTTCAACAACTTCCAGATTACATGGAATGAATGCAACTCCGAAGGCGAAGTTGAAGAAGAAGAAGAATCAGCTCAAATGGCTTTCATGGCTATTGGAGATAATGAGGTAACTTCCATTCACTCTCAATCTGATAGTGATGATGAAGATGATGATGATCTTGAATCCTTTGTTGAAAAATTGCATAATGCCTTAAAGGAATCTTATGATAAAAACAAGCAGCTAAAACAGAAAGTTGTGTTTCTCATTCAAGAAAATGCAAAACTTTTTCACCAAAATAAACAACTAAAGACTGACAATGAGTGTCTTGTAAGAGCCGGATGTGATGTTCAAAATGAACTTGATAGAAAGACAAATGTTTGTGAAATGCTAAAGAAAAGACATGGTGATTTGAATAAAAGGATGGACAATTTGGATGAGATCTTAAGAGTTAGAAAGCAAGATTATCTCAAAAAGAACATGTCATCAACCTTTCTTACTGCTCATGAAAGAACATTTGCTCACAACAAAAATGCATATGATTTCACAACATATAGAAGGAGTGCATTGAGATTTATCAAACCATTACATGCTAGAGACTCTTCTATTTTGTGTAGTTTTTGTTGTCAAAGAGGGCATTTGAAAGGAGACTGTTATGTTAAAAGAAATCTGAACAAAGGAGGGAAATGCATGTGGATAGTTAGGCACAATGCTAACTTTTGAGGACCCAAAAGTTAAAGGGTACCAAACACTCTCTCTTTTCAGGGAAAAGGCTCAAACAAGTCAAAATGGTTCATTGACAGTGGCTGTTCAAGGCATATGACCGGTGATCCTTCCTTGTTCATAAAGCTAAAATCAAAATCAAGTGGAAAGGTGACATTTGGTGATGATGTGAAAGCTAAGACAATTGGAATAGGTGATGTTGGTAAGGATGGTGAAACTTTTGTTCATAATGTGCTCTTAGTTGATAACTTAGGTTATAACTTGCTTAGTGTTAGTCAATTGTGTGATAAAGACTTGAATGTGTTGTTTAAAAAGCATGAATGCATTGTGCTTGATTCCAAATATAATGTTGTGTTCAAAGGTAAGAGGTTTAACGACATATATATTGTGGTTCTTGATAAAATTGATTCATCTAGCTTCAAATGTCTTAAAGCTTCAAATGAAGATCCTTGGTTGTGGCATAGGAGACTTTGTCATTTTAACATGGATTTACTAAAGGAAATTTCGAAAAAGGAGCTGGTTAGAGGCTTGCCAAAAATCTGTTTTGAAAAGGATAAAATTTGTGATGCATGTCAATTTGGAAAGCAAACAAAAGTTTCTTTTAAACCAAAGAAGTGTGTATCAACTTCTAAACCTTTAGAACTCTTGCATCTTGACTTATTTGGTCCTACTCAAATCACTAGCTTGGGAGGTAAGAAATACTGCTTTGTGATTGTGGATGATTATTCTAGATATACTTGGGTGATATTTCTTACTCATAAGGATGATGCCTTCAAGAATTTCACTTCATTGTTTGCTAAAGTGCAAAATCTGCTTGGTTTAAAAATTGTTAGGATTAGAAGTGATAATGGAACGGAATTCAAGTACTGTGATTTTTCAGAATTTTGTGATCATAATGGCATAACACATGAGTTTTCAATTGCAAGAACTCCACAACAAAATGGTGTTGTAGAAAGGAAAAATAGGACACTACAAGAGGCTGCTAGAACTATGTTAAGTGAATGTAGTTTGCCAAAATACCTTTGGGCTGAAGCGATAAACACTGCATGTTATGTGATGAATAGAATCCTTTTGAGACCCATTTTGAATAAAACATCTTATGAACTGATTTTTGATAAGAAACCTACGGTTGGATATTTCAAAGTCTTTGGTTGTAAATGTTTTATTTTAAATTTAAAGGAACATCTTGGTAAGTTTGAGAAAAAATCTGATGAAGGAATATTTTTGGGATATTGTGAGAACAAAAGAGGATATAGAGTCTTTAATAGAAGGACTCTTGTGATAGAAGAAGCCATACACATAACATTTGATGAAACTAATGATGATAATTCCAAAAGTTCGTGTGAGGATGATGATGTAGGTGTTCGTGAAGGAATGGAAAAGCTAAAAATTGGAGATGGAGGAAACTCTAAACCGGAAGCAAAGGAAATGGAGAATGAAGCTCATGAAGATCAAGAAAGGGAAGATGAGGACAAAAATGTTGATTCATTCAATGATCTTCCCAAGGCTTGGAAATTTAGCCAAAATCATCCAAAAGAACTTATAATTGGTGATCCATCCGAGAAGGTAAACACTCGTTCCTCATCTAAGAAATTGATAGACAATTTTCCTTTAGTTTCTCTTTTTGAACCTAAAAATATCAATGATGCCTTAAAGGATGAAAACTGGATTTTGGCAATGCAAGAGGAACTCAATCAATTTGAAAGAAATGAGGTTTGGACACTAGTTGATAGACCTCAAAATCACCCTATCATTGGCACTAAGTGGGTATTTAGAAATAAGCTGGATGATAAAGGTGTAGTTGTAAGAAATAAAGCTAGATTAGTTGCAAAAGGGTATGCTCAAGAAGAAGGTATTGATTTTGATGAAACATTTGCTCCCGTAGCTAGATTAGAATCAATTAGAATGCTTCTTGCTTTTGTTTGCTTCAAAGGTTTTAAACTGTTTCAAATGGATGTTAAAAGTGCCTTCTTAAACGGTTTTATTGATCAAGAAATCTATGCGGATCAACCCCCCGATTTTGAAAATTCAAAATTTCCAAATCATGTGTTTAAACTCTCAAAAGCATTGTATGGGCTAAAACAAGCTCCAAGAGCTTGGTATGAAAGATTGAGTGGTTTCTTGATTGAAAATAATTTCAAAAGAGGAGTTGTGGACACCACACTGTTTACTAAGCAAGTGCAAAATGAACTCCTTATTGTGCAAATATATGTAGATGATATTATTTTTGGTGCTACTAATGAGTATCTATGCAAGGATTTTTCCACCATTATGCAAAGTGAATTTGAAATGAGTATGATGGGAGAATTAAATTTCTTCCTTGGACTTCAAATACATCAAGCCATAGAGGGCATTTTCATAAATCAAGCAAAATACACTAAGGAATTGCTGAAAAGATTTGGCATGGAGGACTCAAAGCAAGTTGGAACTCCAATGTGCACTTCAACAAAACTTGACAAAGATGAAGAAGGTAAACGTGTGGATGAAAAGCACTATAGAGGTATGATTGGAAGCTTACTTTATTTAACTGCAAGTAGACCCGATATTATGTTTGTTGTTTGCTTGTGTGCTAGATTTCAATCTTGTCCAAAAGAATCACATTTGAATGCTGTTAAAAGGATTTTTAGGTATTTGAAAGGTACATTAGACTATGGTCTTTGGTATGCTAGATCTAGTGAGTTTGCACTATATGGATATTCGGATGCTGATTTTGGAGGTTGTCGTGTGGATAGAAAGAGTACTAGTGGAACTTGTCACTTTCTTGGTAATTGCTTAGTCTCTTGGTTTAGCAAGAAACAAAATGCAATCTCTTTGTCTACAACCGAAGCGGAATATATTGCCGTAGTGCATGTTGTGCTCAACTTTTATGGATGAAGCATACCTTGAATGATTTTGGATTGTCATATGACTGCATGCCTATATTCTGTGATAATACTAGTGCTATCAATTTGACCAAAAATTCCAATTCAACATTCTAGGACAAAGCATATAGATATAAAGCACCACTTTATTCGCGATCTTGTTCAAAAAGGTGAAGTATGTGTAAATTATGTTTGTTCTAAAGATCAATTTGCTGATATTTTTACAAAAGCTTTGCCATTAGATCAGTTCATTCATCTAAGATCAAAATTAGGGATAATCGAAAAATCATCTTAAAATTTTTCAAAGCCTTCGGACGTCCGAAAGAAGATGAACGGACGTCCGATAATGTTCTTCAGCTATTTTTCCAGAAAACACCTGTTCGGACGAATCTGTCGGACGCACGACTTCGTTCGGCCGTCCGACAGTGCAACGGTTCACTTTTTAAAGTAACTTTCTTCCTCATTTGCTTCAAACTCTTCTTCTTCTATTTCCTCTCGGACGAAAACTCTCTCGTTTCTCACTCTCAAATTCATACCATTCTGAAGCTCTCATTCCCAAATTGACTCAACCAAAACTTTTCCTGATCGATTGCGATTCGTTTCTCCTGATCATTTCACCGAATCGCATAACATTTCACAAATTCCCAAATTTCCCTCAAAACCCTATTTTCTCATAACTGCTCTGTCCAATCTTCTTCAAGGCCTTTTTGTCCCAAAATTTGTGTGTGATTCACTTCCATACTACTGTGTGCATCATTTGCATCCTTCATTCCACACATTTCGCACAATGGTGAATCTAAGAGGAGGGAAGGTCACTGCCGGACGCAAGCATCCACTCAGGGATGAGGATGATGATGTTCCTACGGTCAAAAGATCATCCAAACGCGTCAAGAGGGGAGCTGTAAAGGGTCAAATGTCACAGCCTACACCACAACTTACCCCTCAGCCTGAATCTGGACAGGGAACCTCATCTCAACCGTCCCTACATTCTTTGATGATGCTGCAAAAGACAAACACTCCTGGATATCCCAGAAAGGTGTCATCCCTCAACGCACCGTAAATTCTTCTGAATTTCGCCAAATAGGTTTAGAATCCATTCTGAGTCTGTTTGCTTTCCAGAAATGGTCACATCTCATTTCTATGCCTAATGTCTATTATCCTGAAATGCTGTTTCAATTCTTTGCCAATCTTAGGAAAGGCACTGATCAAACTGAGATTATGTCCAGGGTTAATGGGGTAGACTTAGTCTTTGATTCTGAAATTGTGAATGATATTTTAAAAACTACTATTGAACCTGGATGCAAGAGTAAAATTGCAAATTTCTT
>NC_040040.1:33201144-33471129 GCF_003713205.1 Coffea eugenioides
GTGGAAGAGTAAGAAGCAAACAGTTATTTCCAGATCAAGTGCAGAATCTGAATACCGCGCTATGGCTCACACTGTGTGTGAATTGGTTTGGTTGAAGAGCATGTTACTTGAAATTGGGTTTGAGCATAAACAACCTATGAATTTAGTGTGTGATAATCAGGCAGCTATTCATATTGCGTCTAATCCAGTGTTTCATGAAAGGACAAAACATATTGAAGTTGATTGTCATTTCATTCGAGAGAAATTGCTTGACGGAGTCATCAAAACATCTCATGTACCGTCTGTAGATCAATTGGCTGATGTGTTTACCAAGAGTTTAGAGGGCTCTGGGGTGAAATACATTTGTAACAAGTTGGGTGCTTATGATATATATGCTCCAACTTGAGGGGAAGTGTTAAGAGAATATAAGTATTCTTGTAGATAATCAATTAGTAAGGGTATATCTTTATGATACCTCGAATGCCTTTCCTCCAGCGACCCGCAATTTTGAAAGCATAGCTTTCAAACAGGTCATCAACCTCATAAGCTAGATCTCTAGCTTGTGAAATCCACTCCTTAACCGTTTCCTCGTTATGTTGCCTTGCATCTGCATCTTTTAAGAACAATCACATCTGCTTTATCTCATCTTGAAGTTGTGCCACTTGGTCACTAACCACATGTAAGAACTTCGTTTCTTCAATCAGGTTGCGAATGGTTTCCACAGCAAAATTGACAGCGGCCTCGGTCATTTTTGCTAGACAAAAATATGAATTTCTTTCCTTTTTAATTCAAGCAAGCATGTAGATAGGCATCAGGGTTGTATATTTGAGGAAACAATAACTCTCCTTCCATTTATATTCGTCTTCTTGAACTACATAAACTAAAAGGATTGAAAGGAGGGAATGAGTGTTAGTGTAATTTGTATGATAACCTGATCGGTCCAGGTGGGTCAACTCACCAGGGTGAAGTGCCCTGTTGTTGAGAACTTGATGGACTCAGAATCAACTAGGACTCGCCGAAGAAACAACAAAGGACAAAAAATAAGTGAGACTTGAAATCTCCAACTTTTTCTCAGAAAACTGCAATAAGCAGTGGGAATAAAAAAGTCAACGCCTAGTCAGTATAAAACAACAAAGAAGCAAATTCGATAACTTGAAACTCACCAGAATCAGAAGAGGAGAATGAGATGGGTGTCTTCACCAAAATCATCTCACTTCGATCATTCTGGATATTTTGATCAGAGTAAATTGCAAGTTGTGATCTTTGATAGGTTGACTGAGATTTGAGGCGGTCTTCCTTGGCTTAAATAGAGAGAAAAAGGAAAGAAGAATAAGAAGGGAAACAGAGTGGAGAGCTATGGAGAAGGAACGCCTGGACAAGTAACGTCTACAAGCAGTTTTCAAAAGAAAATAGTGTATTTTTTTAAGGGATAATTTTGGAAACCTCCCTGAGCTTTTTAACAGTTTTAGGAGTTTCCCTTGAAATTTTAAATATTACACTTACCTCCCTTCTAATGTAAACTTACGTAAATGACACTCACATAATACTTAGACCTATTTATAGGAAAAAAAAGAAATGGGAAAAGAGTATCAACCGCAGCCATCAAATTTTCTTTTCCATTGACTTAAATTCCTATCCTAAAAAATTCATTTTCATCCCAATTTATACAACTATTATCATCATTAACGAACTACAATTTCATCACATCCTTTTCTTCTTGGATTAATCATGTACTTTCTACCTTATTCGTGTACCTAGATAAAGTAGCTTCCTCTACTACCTAATTCACATCCCAACTTTTTTTTCCCCTTTTGCATTGGAAAAAAGAAAGAGGCAAAAGTTGCATGACAACTATGGAAAAAATAATAATACAAATATCAAGCACTTCACCGACATCAAATTGATATTGAGACCATTAATCACATATTGCTTGGCACGAAACATATATTTGCCAACTTAAGAACTTTTAGAACAACACAATTTTTGTTTTTTATAGATTAAGAGAAAGGTATTATAGGATATTCAAAGGTAAATTTGGCATGCATTATTATTTTAATCTATTTTGTTACCAAAAACATTGAAAAACAAGAGGTTTATGCAATTTTTAGAATCTTAGGGGAGCTCCCTGCAACTATTAGAAATTTCAGGGATGGTTTCTAAAATTATCTCTTTTTGAAGTCTATGGATAATGGTATATACTTATTGAATTGTTTGACCTTTCCGCGTTTGCCCGGGAAGGCAAATGGGTATTCTTTCGTCTTTCTCGTATTGTGTGGTATAGAATGCCTTTGTTTTTTATTTTTTTCAATTGTCATCATTTACCTTCTTCCACTCCTACTCTAACCTATTCAAGCTATTCTAAGAGAGGGACCTAACATGGTGACAAGAAATCGACCAAAACTGAACCACCATCATTAAGGAGCATTACGCCTTTGTACCGGTGCTCTTTCATCAGAAATATCTCAGTTTGTGAAGGAGTGCACCTTTGGTGTTCCTTTTCACGTTGTTCTGTACACATTCAGATTTCTTTTCACATAAGAGAATTTCTTTTCTTTTCTTTTTTCCCATGATAAATATTGGATTTATTTATTGACTATAATGTCCCTGAAGATGTTTCTATTTTTTGTTTTCAGGTTATCACTTCAATTTTAAAATAGGACAATTTTGATATTAAGCAGTTCGTAACAGCCTAAAAATGTATTATAAAAAGCAGAAGGTAGAATACTTTGGCTACCCTTGACAGCCAAGATTACCAGGATCAACAGTCCCCAGACGTAAATTTAGATTCTTAAATAGATAGATAATATTTTATTGGAAAAATTACACTTTACCCGTCTATGGTTTAGTATTTTTGTACATAATCCCCTTATAATTTGGATTACAGTGTCAAAGTGACGGAATTTGTAATACATAACGGAGTCAATTAAAATGTCAAAAATACCCCCGTGTAAAGTTGAAAATTATTTATTAACCACAAGGGGATTATGTATATATATTAATAACCATAAAAGGGTTCTATGATAAAGCATTAAACCATAAAGAAGTTATATGGTAAAATATAAAATCATACGGATTAGAGTGTCATGCATATTATGTTTATATATTTTGGTCATTTCAGTTATTTTAGTTTTTTAACAAGAGTAATTTCGACATTTTCATAGATTCTGTTACGGATGAACATTTCCGTCACTTTGACACTTTAATTTAAACTATAAAGGGATTATATATAGTTTTTAAAACTCTAGGGGGTTATGTGAAAATTAGCTATACCACAAGGGGTAAAGTGTAATTTGCTCCATTTTATTTTATGCATAAAAAAAGAGAAGAGGAAATTTCCAATACCATTCCTTGGTCTTCATGCCCTGAAATAATACAAAGTCACAACAAAGTTCGACCATCCTGGAATAGGTCCAATCACAGGCTTACAATTGGACTCAAACAAAATAAGGTACAAGTTTGATTAGTCCACAACAACTGAGTCAACCTTAAATTTTACACTTTCGAGGGAATAAGAACCCTATTTTTTCTTTTCTTTTTTTTTTTGCCCTTTTGGTACTTGCTGTAAGGTCATAATCCTAATACCACTGCTGTCTATTTATTCAGATCATCAACAGATTTTTTTTCTCGATATAGGAAAGAACTCTACAAACTTCTACGAAATGGGGTTAATGATAGGCTCATCTCATGTCCAAATTGAACCCTACAAGCCGCTGGCTGCTTCTTGTAATAACAGAAGTTAAAATGAATCCCCATTTATTTTTACAAAAACAAAGAACCTGTAATTTGTTTTGTTATTTTGGTTTCTGATATTGTTTTCCCCACAATGTCATGAACGTCTCGAGGTAGTTAATTACGATAGAATAAATGGCCAGGTTCGCTGCCCTGTCATGGAACAGAATTGAGTTAAGAGCAAAGAAATGGAAGCGTTAAAACTAGAAGCCGAAGGCATGATTAGAAAAGAAGAAGTGGACGAAGGCGTGATTCTGAAAGCACGCCTTTTTTGGGAAAATCAGCTCATCAACGTGAAGGCAGCACCTGTGGCCCTGCAACAACTTGAAAACAATGGAGGACATGTGTCTTAATGTGATTCTAACTTTTAGAAGTTAGTTACTGGCTTAGTAGCTTTATATAAGGAGATTTACTATTGTAATAGAGTAGTGAATGTTTATTATTTGTTAGATTTGGGACCATTCCCAATCTTCTTTCCCCCCTCCCAAGTTTCCTCCCTTCTTATTCATCTTCTTACTTTTCCCGCTCATTTTTGTAACTTCTTCAATTAATATCAATATATGAGCTTCGAGTTGTTTTTCTTTTAATTTTGTTACCATTGGGAATTATTATCAAGTTCCATTAGCAAATTCAGCTTTGTCAATTTCAATTCATTCTTCTTACCTCAACTTGGTACCATTACAGTGGTATCAGAGCTAGCTACGAGCCAATGGGATGACTAAAACTCAGGAAGAAATGTTGAAGAAAGATCTAATTGAGCTGGGGGAGTGCCATGAGAACGTTCGCCAATAAGAATGATGGACTGGAACAAGCTATGAAAGCCATGGACCACAGGCAGGAGAGTACTGAGAAAACTACTAAAAACTTGGATCAGAAGTATGAGAGTATGATGAGTATGATGGCCAAGTTGAATGATTAAGGGAGAATAGGGGAAGGTAGCAGCTCTAGAGGTGAACAGAAGTTGGACCTGGTTAAAGGGAAACCTGAGAAAATAGAAGGGAAAGGAGGAGCCAGGCTACCTAAGCTAGATTTTCCTATGTTTGATGGGGATAATCCCAGAGAGTGGGTCAAGAGGGCCAATAAATACTTCAAGATCCAGGGGGCGGAAGAAGGATTGAAATCTGATCTGGCTCAGCTACACTTCAGAGACAAGGCAGACATATGGTTTTATGGGATGTATCATGAGAGAGAGTCGGTTACCTGGGATGAACTGTCCATGGCAGTGTGTGAGAGATTTGAAGGAGGGACATCAGAGGAGACCATAGAAGAATTCAACAAGCTGACACATACTCGGAGTGTAGTTGACTAGCTGGAGAAATTCGAACTGCTGAAATCACTAGTAATGCCATTACTTCCTGGCCAACTCGATTCATATTACAAATCATGTTTTCTAAGTGGATTGAAAAGTGAAATTGTAAGTATGGTGAAAATGGCTAAACCTCTCACCTAGCAGATACCATAGAAGCTGCTAAGTTACAGGAAAAGAACTTGGAAGCTATAAGGAAGACACAGAGAATTATGACTCAGAAATACCCACCAAATTCAAATCCCCAAGTGACTAACAACACAAATGAGATACAAATGGTCTAATGACAAACCTAAGAACCCTGGAAACAATAATAACAGAAGGAATAAGGTAGAAGCTACTACAACAGACCAGTTCAGGAAGATTACCTCCTCAAAGTTTAGCTACAGGAGGGTAAGGGGGTTATGCTATAAGTGTGCAGAACCATACACCCTAGGCCATGTCTACAAACAAGCCCATATACATTACATCTTGGAGGATGAGTAGGATGATTTAGTTGAGGTCATTGAGGAAGTAGGAGATGAAGGGTAAGAGTTCTTGATTGCATTGAAGATGGGATAAGTAATGAGAAAATAGAGGTATCCATCCACACCCTAGCTGGAGGAAATGGACACTGAACATTCAAGCTTAAAGGAACTCTGGGGGGCAAGAAGGTCCTAATATTAGTGGATAGTGGTAGCACACATTATTTCCTAGATGAGAGACTAGCTACATACCTACAGTTACAGGTAACAAAAGCTCCACTGAGAGTTAGAGTGGCTAACGGGGAAAAGGTTGGAGTCCAGACAGCTCAACAAGCCTTTGGAATGGAAATGCAGGGGTATGAGTTCCAGCATAACTTTAACACTTTGAAGTTAGGGAGCTGTGGCTTGGTGTTGGAGGTTGATTGGCTAGCCAGGTACAACCCCATTGAATTTGATTTCAAGGGACTGAGCATGAGGTTTTGCAAAGGAAGGAAAAAGGTGAAATTGAAGGGAGAATCCGGGGACCTGAAGCTCACAACTATCAAGGGGAGCAAATTAGCCAAATGGAAGAGGAAACAGGTGTATAAAGTTACTGCTTAATTAACCATGGTAGAGGAAGGACGGGTAGGACAAAAAGGGATCCCAACAGGCATGGAAGAGATTCTAAACCAATTCAGGGATGTATTTGCTAAGCAACAAGGATTGCCTTCCCCCCCCAGGAGTCATGATCATGGAATTCCATTGAGGGAGGGGGCCAAAGCTTTTCAGATCAGACCTTACAGATGCCCTTATGTGTAGAAATCTGAGATAGAAAACTGGTGAAAGAAACGTTACAGATGGAAATTATTCAACCTAGCAATAGCTCATTTGCCTCACCGGTGTTGTTGGTCAAGACGAAGGATGGGAGTTGGAGGTTCTGTGTGGACTATAGGCAGCTCAATGAAATCACAATGAAGGACAAGTTCCCTATGCCACTGATTGATGAGCTAATTGATGAGTTGCATGGATCTAAGTACTTTACCAAGATAGATTTGAGGGCAGGTTACCACCAAACCAGAGTCAAAGTGGAAGACAGACATAGGACTGCATTTAGGACTCACCAGGGGCTATATGAATTCAAGGTCATGCCATTCGGATTGACTAATGCCCTTGCTACATTCCAGAGTTTAATGAACTAGGTTTTCAAGGAGCAACTGAGGAGGTATGTCATTGTGTTTTTTGATGACATTTTGGTATACAGCTCTACAATGGGGGATCATCTCAAATAAGTAGTAGAAGTACTAAACATGCTAAGACAATATCAATTATATGCTAAGAAGAGTAAGTGTTACTCTGCTCAAACTCAGATTGAATGCTTAGGCCACATAATCATTGCTGAGGGAGCGCGGGCAGATCTTAAGAAAATTGAAGGTACAGTGAACTGGCCAAAACCTGAAAATGTGAAACAACTGAAGGGATTTCTGGGATTGACTGTATATTACAGGAAATTTGTGAGGGGTTATGGATCCATTGCCAAACCCCTTACCTCACTACTGAAGAAAGGTGGATTCCATTGGAATGAGGAGGCTGAGGAGACATTTTAAGGGCTGAAGATGGCTATGTGCAGCACCCCTGTAGTAGCCTTACCAGATTTTGGTAAACCTTTCATTGTAGAAACTGATGCTTGTTATGGTAGAATGGGAGTTGTGCTTATGCAGGAAAGGAGACCTATAGCATACTTGAGTCAGAGTTTGGAGGCAAAGAATCTGGAGCTGTCCATCTATGAAAATGAGCTACAAGCACTGGTTACTACAGTCACCAAATGGAGGCACTACTTAGAGGGTGACCAGTTCATTATCAGAACAGATCACCGAAGCTCACTAAGCTGCTGGGGTTGAATTATGAAATTCAGTACAAAAAGGGAAGGGAAAATGTTGTTGCAGATGCACTATCCAGGAGAACGAACAAGGAAGAAGAGGAGTATGCAGAGGTGACCTGTGCTATCCCTGAATGGGTAAGGGAGGTGATGGAGAGCTTCCAAGGAGATGAGGAGGTTCAGAAGATGATCAAGGAGTTGGTACTCATACCTGGTTCCCTATAGGACTACTCCTACTAGGATGGAATAGTCAAATATAAGGGAAGAGTAATGGTAGGAAGGAAGGAGGAATTAGGAGGAAAATAATTACTACCATCCATGACTCCCAGCTAGGAGGACATTCTGGGGTGCAAGCCAGTTACCTGAGAGCCAAACAGCTATTTCACTGGCCAAGAATGTACAAGGAAATCAAGGCTACAGTGTTGTAGTGTGATGCTTGTAGGAAGTGCAAGGATGAGCATATTGCTGATCCTGGTCTCCTGCAATCAGTACTCACCTCAGTACTCATGGAGTCATGTCACTATGGACTTCATTGAAGGACTACCTACTTCAAAAAGGAAAGACACTATTATGGTAATAATGGACAGATTCACAAAATATGCTCATTTTACTAGTTTAACACATCCTTTTGATGCCCCAACAGTGGCCAGAGTCTTCCTGGATCAGGTTTGCAAGCTGCATGGTGTGCCACTAAGCATGTTATCTGATAGAGAATAAGATTTTTACTAGTCAATTTTGGATAGAATTATTCACACTATTGGGAACTGAATTATGTCTAAGCACTGCATACCACTCTCAGACTGATGGACAATCTGAGAGGGTGAATCAGGTGCTGGAAATGTATCTAAGGTACATGACTCATTTGAAACCAAAGAGGTGGAACATAGGGCTATCTCTGGCAGAGTGGTGGTATAACACAACTTATCATACTGCCATTCAGATGAGCCCCTTTGAGGCTCTATATGGAATGGAACCCTCCCCCCCTCAAAATTGGCCTTAGGTTCATACTCACACTCTAAGGTAGCCACTGTTGCAGACCATTTGAAGGATAGACAGAGGATAGATGAGCTACTCAAGAAGAATCTGAAGGAAGCAAAGAACAAAATGAAAGTGTATGCGGACAAAAAAGAGATCTGAGAGGGAATTTGAGGTTGGTGATTGCGTATACCTTAGGCTACAACCTTACAGACAAAACTCGGTAGAGATAAGGGGCAACTCTAAGTTATTAGCCAAGTTGTGAGGACTTGCAAATTCCTTATATTTTTCTCAAAAATGCCCTTTTATTTGGAAAATTATTCATTTATTATAGCCCTACTACCCAATCATTCTACAATAAGTGCAAATGAACTTAGAAAGTAGGGTTTCACTTTTCATTTTTAAGTTGGAGCAAGTTAGGGTTTTCACGTGTATCCGTAGTGTAATTATCCGGTACGGAGCGAGAATCAAATTTGGTGCTTAAGAGTGGCTTTTGGGTGAGAAATCAACGTTGGAGGGACCAGGTCGAGGGTACCGGCCAGAGTGTATTCGCTAGACCAACAATCCGTGCCTGAACCAACGGAGGTAGTGGAAGGTACGATTCCTGTTTTTCACCGGTTAGCCAAAATTTTGATAGATCCCGGTGCTACTCATTCTTTTGTTAACCCTACATTTATGCTTGGAATTGACATGAAAGTTGAAAGTCTACCTTATGACTTAGAAGTAAGAACACCTACGGGTAATCAAATTTTACTTGCAAATGAGGTGTACAGAAATTGTGATATTTGGGTTGGCGAACGGAAATTAGTAGTGACCTCATTAGTCTAGCCATTAAGGGGTACGATGTCATTCTAGGTATGGATTGGCTAGCTCATTACCATGCTCGGGTAGATTGTAGGATGAAAGTGGTAGAGTTTTGCATACCAGGTGAGGCAACTTTGAAGTTAGACGTGAGGGGTATGTTAGCCTCATCTGCGCTCATTTCGGGAATAAGGGCTAGGAAATTGCTTAGTCGTGGGGGCACGGTTATCTAGCTTTTCTAATTAACACTCCGGGAGAGAAGATTAAGTTGGAGGACATGCCGGTAATCCGAGAATATCCGGACGTATTTCCGGAGGAGTTGGGGTCATTGCCACCTGAAAGGGAGATTGAATTTAAGGTTGATCTAGTACCCGGAACTACTCCCATCTCTAAAATCCCTTATCGAATGGCACCTGCTGAGCTTAAGGAGTTAAAGGTGCAATTGCAGGACTTGCTAGAACGGGGGTTCATACATGAGAGCGAGTCACCATGGGGAGCTCCAGTGCTATTTGTTAAAAAGAAGGACGGGAGTTTAAGGTTATGCATTGATTATCGAGGACTGAATGCAGTAACTGTTAAGAATAAATATCCTTTGCCCCACATCGATGAATTGTTTGATCAGTTACAAGGGGCGGTGGTGTTTTCTAAATTGGATCTGCGACAAGGGTACTATCAGTTGAGAATCAGAAAGGAGGATGTGCCAAAAACGGCGTTTAACACTCGATATGGGCATTTTGAGTTTGCGGTAATGCCTTTTGGCTTAACCAATGCCCCAGCAGCGTTCATGGATTTAATGCATCGAGTGTTTAAACCTTACTTGGATAGGTTTGTAGTGGTGTTTATTGATGATATCCTAGTATATTCGAAGTCAAGGGAGGAGCATGAACAACACTTGCGAATAGTGCTGCAAACCCTAAGAGAGCACCAATTGTTCGCTAAGTTCAGCAAGTGTGAATTTTGGCTGGAAAAAGTGGCGTTCCTAGGTCATATAATTTCAAAAGATGGGCTTGCTGTAGACCCAGCGAAAGTGGAAGCTGTAGCCAAATGGAAGCGACCAGAGAATCCCACAGAGGTGCGAAGTTTTCTAGGTTTAGCAGGGTACTACCGCCGATTTATAAAGAACTTCTCGAGAATTGCGGGACCCTTAACTAACTTGACAAAGAAACAAGGAAAGTACATCTGGGATGTTAAGTGTGAGAGTAGTTTCCAAGAACTTAAGAAGCAATTGACTATGGCTCCAGTTTTAGCTTTGCCCAATGGGAACGATAGTTACACGGTTTATACCGATGCTTCAAAAGAGGGGCTAGGGTGCGTGTTGATGCAAAATAGGAATGTGATTGCCTATGCGTCTCGAAAGTTAAAACCTCATGAGCAGAACTATCCAACCCATGACTTGGAGCTTGCAGCTGTTGTGTTTGCCTTGAAAAAATGGCGACATTATCTATACGGTGTGACTTTCGAGGTATATACGGATCACAAGAGCGTTAAATATCTGTTTTCTCAGAAGGAGCTAAATCTAAGATAACATCGGTGGGTGGAGTTCTTAGAAGATTATGATTGCACGATTAACTATCATTCCAGAAAGGCCAACGTTGTAGCAGATGCTTTAAGTCGAAAGGCTCAACTAGCAAGTTCCATGGTGAGAGAGTGGAGCTTGTTAGAAGATGTATGTGAGTGGAAACCTCGTCTGGAACCGAAGAAGGTGATTTTTGGAAATATTGAGGTGAAATCGACACTATTAGATCGGATCAAAAAGGGCCAAGTGAAGGACCCAATGGTGCAAAAGTGGGTAGAAAAAGTGAAAAAAGGGGAGTTGCCTAACTTTAACCTAAGTCCTGATGGAATTTTAAAGTTCCAAAATCGTGTCGTTGTACCTAGGGATGAGGAGTTAAAGAGGGAGATTTTGGAGGAATCTCACCGCTCTAGGTATATGGTGCACCCAGGGAATAATAAGATGTACCAAGATCTCAAAAGTCTGTACTGGTGGGAGAATATGAAGGCGGAGATTGCCCAGTTTGTACAAAGGTTTCTTACATGCCAACAAGTGAAAGTTGAGCAACAAAAACCGTCAGGTCTGTTACAGCCTTTAGAGATCCCTGAATGGAAATGGGAGCACATAATGATGGATTTTGTATCAGGGTTGCCACGAACACAAAAGGGGCATGATGCGATTTGGGTAATAGTGGATCGATTAACTAAGACCGCACATTTCCTGCCAGTAAATATGAAATATTCTTTGGAAAAACTTGCCAAACTTTATATGGATGAAGTGGTAAGACTACACAGGGTACCAGTAAGCATTGTTTTCGATAGAGACCCTAGGTTTGTATCCCGATTCTGGCAGAAATTGCAAGAGGCTCTAGGAACTAAGTTGAATTATAGTACAGCATATCACCCGCAAACTGATGGACAATCTGAGAGAACCATTCAAACTCTTGAGGATATGCTGAGAGCCTGTATTGTGGACTTTGGAGGAAGTTGGAGTCGATACTTAACCTTGGTTGAATTTGCATATAACAATAGTTATCATTCCTCTATTCAAATGGCCCCATATGAAGCCTTGTATGGACGACGATGTCGATCCCCAATCCATTGGGATGAAGTAGGAGAGAGAAAGATTATAGATCCGGCTACAATACCATGGGTTGAGGAAGCCTACGAACGGGTAAAGGTGATCCGCCAAAGACTTCAAACAGCCCAAAGCCGACAGAAAAGTTATGCCGATCATCGGAGGAAGGATTTGGAGTTCGAGATAGGAGATAAGGTGTTTCTTCGAATTACCCCGTTGAAAGGAAAGATTAGAGCAGGAAAAGGGAAAAAGTTGCAACCACGATACATAGGACCTTTCAATATACTCCAAGCGAATAGGAAAGGTGGCTTATCGACTTGAATTACCAGCTAGTTTGTCTCGGATCCATGACGTTTTCCATGTTTCTTTACTTAAGAAATACCATCCGGATCCGACTCACATTTTGCCACCAGAAGATATTGAACTCGACGAGTCCTTAACCTATGAAGAACGACCCATTCAAATATTGGATCGGAAGGTGAAGGACCTGAGAAACAAGCAGATTCCATTAGTAAAGGTTCTATGGAAGCATCATGAAGTGGAAGAAGCAACCTGGGAACTAGAAAAGGACATGCAAGAGAAATATCCCGACCTGTTCACGACGAAAGGTATGAATTTCGAGGTCGAAATTCTTTTAAGGGGGAGAGAGTGTGAGGACTTGCAAATTCCTTATATTTTTCTCAAAAATGCCCTTTTATTTGGAAAATTATTCATTTATTATAGCCCTACTACCCAATCATTCCACAATAAGTGCAAATGAACTTAGAAAGTAGGGTTTCACTTTTCGTTTTCAAGTTGGAGCAAGTTAGGGTTTTCACGTGTATCCGTAGTGTAATTATCCGGTACGGAGCGAGGATCAAATTTGGTGCTTAAGAGTGGCTTTTGGGTGAGAAATAATATGCGATTAGAAGCAATGATAAAAAGTTAGTGAATAGGAAATAAAAACCCTAGTACGTGTGATTTAAGGAAAAACGGTGCGAACCGACGTGTACCGTGCACTACCGATTGAACACACCACTTGATCACCACTTTCTTACCATACAAGCTCATTAATATTTGAGCAAAATATACCCTCATTTCCAGCTTGCTTTGGCCGAAAATGTTGACCAAAATTGCAAGGAGAAGAAACAAAAAAATATGTGGAAATTGGAGTGACACTTGTTGGCCAACTAAGGGCCTTGACCAAGACCAATTGTCTTGCCTTCTTATCACCTTGGAGCTGCCTTTCTTCTTCATTTTTCTGCTGCTTTGGCCGAGAGAGAGGGAGAGAAAAACAAAGGGAGAGCTGCACCATTTTATCTTGAGTTTGAGTGTATTAAGTGAGGAAACAAGAAACTAAACCGATTAAAACCTTCCTTGAGTGTTTAGCTAGTGGTGTGTTGGTGAAATTTTGGAAGGAAAAGCTAGGGTTGCTCTTGATAGTCACTTTAGCAAGGTAATAATGCTGATTTCCCCATTTCTTACTCTTGATCTTGTTTAATTTGGCATAGCACCTTAAATTTGTGGTGGATGATAGTTATTATAATGATTTGGGTGGATATAGTGTATGTTTTCTTGAGTTATATGAGTTAGGGTTTGAAGGAATTTCTGCCTATACTTGCTCTGTGGATAGTATATGTTGTATCTAAGCTTATATAAGAGGTTGTGGTGGTGATTGAGGCAAGAAATGAAGAAAGTTTCCTTTGAAAATGAAAAATTTCAGATTTCTGGAATTGTATGCTTCAGTTCTGTCTGATTTCAGTGCACTATGCTAGAGGCCGAATTAGGCTTGGCATAAAACATGAAATTTGTAGCGAATGATGTTTTATAGTTTCCTACAAAATTTGAGCTCAATCGGAGTAACGTAACCTGTGAAAAGACTAAAATACCCTCGCTGCCCTAGGATGTTTCCAGTGATCCGTTCTAGACAGTTCATCTAGTTGACCGTGTCTATTCACTATGATCCGTGCTGATTTAGCTATTTGCCAAAACATGAAAGTTTTAGTACTCTATCTTAGCTTTTCAATGCCTCAAAAGAACGCCTTAAACGGACTTTGGTAGCCTGAGATATGGCCATTTAAATGTAGTATGGTTAACTAGCCGGTTAGTTGGAAGTTGGTTCTGTGAATTGGGAATTTGACTGGGTTACACTGGAAATTTGACTAAGAGATTTTCATGAAAGTTGTAGGCCCTCGTCTTAGCTTCGAAGCGGTATAAGTTGTACCCCAATCCGATAAGCGTAGCTTAGGTTGTGTCCGTTACGCAAAACTCTATCAAATCTGTCTCTTGTTAAACTTCATTTCCGCACTTGTTGTTAACTTGATTTTTGTCCTTGTATTGTCTTGAGCCTATTGAACGGCTATTGAAATTAGATTGTTGTGTGTGTACCTTTGGGTTTGAATGAGGAAAATAATAAATCCATAAATGGCTGGAAATAGGAAAATACAAAAGGCATGCTGCCCAAATTTACGCTCGAGAACTAGAGAAATATACTTGCGACTTGAGTAAGGGTTAAGAGTGATTACTACTTGAACTATCTTGGATACTTGCATCTTCTTGTTCCGAGGTATATAAGTAAGGATTTGGCCGAACTTGTATCCTTGAAAAATAAAATAATGACTGCTCGAAATATGTTTTCCTTGTACTTTCAAATCAAATGGCATTTTCAAGTATAAATGTTACACAGTTTTACGGTTTAAAAAGCGAGCAAGTGTTTCACGACAATTCTCTAAGTGAATTTCAATTCTTGATTCTTATTGAACGAAACGTCAAAGTTTCGAATCTTAATTGATTTTCAAAGTTCTTAAATCAAGTTTTATCGTAGATTTGGACTCCAAACCCGGAGTACCACCCAGACGCGAACGCTAGAGGCACTACTTTTGGTGAGTGCTTCCAAATATCTGATTGAACTTGATATTTGTGATTTCTCTTTGACAAATGTAATTACATGATATATAAGTGGTTTGACAGGGCAAGGGTGTACTTTATCACACTTGCCCTAATGAGACTTGTACTTGTTCATCGATTTCAATTGACTTGCTTTACATGTGTATGAATTATATCTTGCCTGGAATTCCAGAAACCCTGTGGCTAGTTAATCGAGTCGAGCCGGCAAGGGTCTGGTCGATTAGATAACAAACCCTGGGTAACTAGTAATGTCGAGTGGAGTGTTATCTCCTCGGCTAATCGGTAAACTCGAGTATTACCACCCGTGTTTCGTGTGGCGTGCGGGCCCGGATAAGGGGGTTGATCGGTGGACGGAGACTGGCGTGAAGTGGGGTTTTCTTTCTGGACTAGTTATTACTTGAAAGTTGACGGAGTGTCAACTACCAATTGATCAAGCTGGGATGGAGCCGAGACATGAGCCACTGTATCCTTATATGTGAATATGATCCATATATTCTTGATTACCTGAAGTATTATCTCTTTGATTGGACTTGTTTGCTCGCTATTTCACTACTACACTGTTATTACTTTGTTTGATGGCCAATTTGATATTTGGAACTTCACTGAGCTTTGACTCACTCCGTTAGCTTTGTTTTCCTTACAGGGGTACGAGCGAGGCGTGAGACGTGTAAATACTAGCGTAGTCTAGTTGTTTTGACTTTTGACTTGTACTCGCGCTATTACTCGAATAGAATGTTTTGTATCTGGATTGTATACACTTTGAACCAGTTTGGGTATATTGAGGTTTTGTATCTTGATTGTGCATCAATGTAAATTATAATCTTGAATTGCGATGTTATTTATGGTCCTCGGATGTATGCACTTGATACGAGTGAGTGAGTCCTAGCGAGAGTTGGGCAGGCGGTCCGCCGAACCCTTTGGTACGCCTTAGGGGAAGGTGGGGTCGTCACAGCTGGTATCAGAGCCTAGGTTGTGAATTGATCTGGATAGATTGAGTGCTTGACACGATAGGCTAGGGTTTTATCCTTGAGTTTAGCCTTTAGCCTTGTTTTCTATGTCTCATGTACTTACCTTGCAATGTTATTTGCAAACTTAGGTGATGGCGGGTACTGATGCATCTGGGAGTGCTGGGCCATCTCAGCCCGTACCTACTGACGCTCCTATTGACGAGCCACATCTGGTGGGGCCCGACTGTCGCGCGATCACGTATCAGGAGAGCCCCGGTAGGCAGTGCACGTTGGTCCCCAGCGCGCAAGATCCGACGCTGCGACTGCTGGAAGACCTACTCCTACCCTGATCGAGTAGTACTCGCAGTGGACGACGAATGGAGACGATTGGGTAGCGCCAATCGTAGGTGCTATTCGGAGATAGAGCGTCTCCAGGATACTCTCCGAGACCAGGGAGCTAGGATCTGAGAGCTGGAGGCCTCAATTTTTGAGGAACAGCAGCGGACTGATGCCTTTCGCGAGCAGGCTCAGGCGGCTACTGGACGCTTTTTGCGTGTAGTTGAGGATATCAGAGACCGGACCGGCCACATCCTGACTGAGTGCGAGGCTCTGGTGGATGATGTGATACAGGACTTGGCCGAGGAAGGTAAAGTGCCTGTAGCCCCTGACGTTCCTGGTGCTCCTGAGGAGGATCCTGAGGAGGATCCAGAGGAGGATCCAGAGGAGGAGCCGAGCGCATCCTCAGAGTCTGTTGGGTCGGCGTCTTGCCAGACGACTTGTTAGGATCGGGAATTGAGGAGATTTTTGTGGGGTAGTTAGGAACATAGTTGGACGACACGTTTTCTTTTATTTTTGACTTTGACGTGTCACGATGGATGTAAATAGGGTTTCTTTTGTTCTATGTTCCTTGGCTAGTATAGCCTTTGACTTGCCTAGGTTGGCATGTATATGTGACCTGTTTGCTATGTATATAAAGTACTTGTTTATTATGTGTTTTATTGCCTCTATTTATCCTTTTACAACGTGCGATACGAGCCATACCTTACTTTGTTTATATGTCTATAGTTGGTTAAATCCAAAACATGGAGGGTAGAAGAAGTCAAACCAGGATGTAGACACCAAATTTTTAAATAATTTGTATGTTGCATCTAATTCATGATTTTGTTTTAGATTGTCTGCATTTTAGTTGTTACCTTTTTATTTGTCTTTTATTTGCTAATTATTTGTCATATTAATTTTGTTCACGTTTTAGTTTTAGTTTTAGTTTTAAGTTTTAACGTAAAATTTGTGAAAAAAGAAAAGAAAAGAAAAGAGGAAATTGATGAAAAATGGAAAATTGTGCTTTGTGGATTCTAGTTTATTTAGATTTAGTTTCTATTCAATAAATAAAAAAAAAAAATCAAAAAATCACAATTCTATTTCTGCCGGTTCCATTTTCCACTTCTCAACCTAGCACCTTCCATTGTTATTGCCGACTCCACTCCACTCCACTCCACTCCCAATACCTCAATATATACATCCCACTACGCTATATCATTGCCAGTTCACTACAATCATTATCACTGACCATAACATTTTTATTTTCAATTGTTCCTATGCCGGGAGCTGTGAAGTGATCAGCTTCTTTGGAAATAACGACGAGAGAGAGAGAGGTGAGGACTTAGCTTATCTTCCAGCCTCACTTCAAGACCAACCGAGAGAGGGAGAGAGAAAACCGAGAAGGGAGCTGCGGCTGAAATCTGGAACTTGGAGAAGGAATTTCGGGCAATAAGGAAGGAAAGGGAAAAGAAGAGGAGCTTGGGCAAAGGAGTCGAATCTTCCAGTCAGCACCCGAATCCACCACCGCCACCTGAAAGTAATTTCACGAAGCAAGAGCACGGTAAGTTTTTTCTTTTCCTCTCTTTAAATTTCAGTTCTTGTCAAGTTTTTTTTGAAGGGGGATTTCCGTGGTTCCCGTTAGTGCAATTTGTTGTTAATTGACCTCAATTTTTGAATGTGCATGCCGTATATGAAAATTGGACTGAAATGCTTGTTTTCCGAAGAATTTTTGGGCTGATTGTAACTTCAACTGAAAGAGGATTCGGTGAATTTTCTAATGCCCTTAACCTGTTTGAAGAAATGCCTGATAGAAAACGTTGAGTCAAAGCGGCAAAAATTAATGAATCTTGTGCGTGTCTGTGTGTGAGATGCGGCAAAGAGATGTTCATGTTCAGACGCTTCTCTCTTGTTTTCATTTCTGTTCTGTTTGTTAGCCTTTCCCTCGTAGGAACTGGAGTTCCATTTAGAATTGGGAATGATCGAGTTTCTTTGTATGGACTTGTGCTAGTTGTATTTCTCTTTTGGAAATGAGCACTAGTTGAAATTTGTTGCTGTTTTTGTCTGTAAAAGAAAGCTGAATTGGAAGCTAACGTTTTGATTGTTCGGAGAAGATGATTAATCATTTGATTTTGCAGTTCCAGTCCCCTAACTTTTGAGTATTTTTATAATGGCCTGAATGATTTGCTTTTTCTTGCAAGTAGGTCATGAATTGATTTCAAATTGACCTCTGACCTTTGATGAAATCACATGCAAGCCCACATAACTTCCAGATCTTGTTCACTTAAGTCATGATTTAATCATAAATTGACCCCTGGACGTTATTTTTTCTTTAATTTCGGCCCCTGAACCATGAGCAATCTTATCACAGCCCGGCTGATTTGATTAATCCCTCAATTAGGTCCCTACTTTTGTTTTGTTTGAGCCTCTCAAGTCCCCCCCTTATTTTGATATGACCCGAAAAATTGGAAAAAAGTAAATTTGTTTCTCCCTTTTAGATTTCAATCATCTTCTAATATGCATGAGTAGTCTCTTAACTAGATTAATTCTTGTTTGTAGGTTATGATTGTGGTTTAATAATTTTATTTGATTTTATCATGTTGGGTTTTAGTGAAATGTGTGATTTGGGTTGAAAGGTTCTTTTGACTTGGGTTTAAGGGATTTGGTTTAGATTATTTTGTTGGGTTTCTTGTTGGGCCTAAGAAGGTTAAAATTTAAAGCTTTTGGTTGGATTTTAGGATTGGGTTGTTGATTAATTTGGTTGGGTTTTACTTGATAAATAATAGGCTGGCCCATTTAGTTTTTGTTTCGGACTTCCGTTGGGCTGAAGGGTTAAAGCCCATCGGTCCTGTTGGATTATTCTTGGGGTCAAAATAATATACTAGCCCACTTGTTTTTCCTTGGACTCCCGATTGGGCCAAGTGATTTTGGCCCAAGAAAGGTGACAATGGCCCATTCCCTTTTGTTTTGGGATTTCCGATTGGGCTTGGAAGGGTCTGGCCCAAACGAACAAATAAATAGCCCATTCCCTTTTTGTTCTGGATTTCGATTGGGCTGAGGGGAAGTTTTGGCCCAAACAAATAAATTAATGGCCCAATGGCCTGTTTTAAGCAATCTGATAACTGGATTTGCAAACCAGTCCCTGGATTTCTTTTTAACTATACTGTGGCCCTAGACATTTTCAATTTCATTCAATTGGGTCCTTACTTTAATTGCAAATAGGTCCCTGAACTTTATTTTTCTTTAATTTTGACCTCAAAATTTTGACAATCTTTACAATCAGGTCCTCTCTTCTCTTGACTTCTTAAATGTGGGTTGTTTGACATGATTTAATTGATTCAAATTCATGCTTATTTTTTTTATCCTTCGTGATTATTTGTCAAATAAATTGGTACCTTGACCTTTTTATTGTTTTGAAGCTAATATCTCATTTACTCGATTTCCATTTCAAGGGAGGTACACTCTATCCCTCATTTGCACTTCATTTGACCCTACGTGCTCCTACGTGTTATGTGAATATGCATGTCTATTTCGCTTTCCTTGCCTTTCCTTAATTCCTTGCACTTATTTCATTTACTTTTGCTTTTTATTTAAGTTATTCATTATGGGGTATGTGTACACCTCTTGGCTTGTAATAGATAGGGCTTGGCGAGCAATTTCATTTAAGTCTCATTATGGGGTATGTGTATACCTCTTGGCTTGTAATAGATAGGGCTTGGAGGAGCATTCGATGAAGACCTATCGAAGACGTGTGCCTAGCTAGCAAATGTAATAGTTAGGGCTTTAATTGCCTTATGTGTCTTGCCTGCTTAGTTGTTACATGTTAATTTGCTTTGTTAGGGCCTTGCATCCAGTCGAGCATGCTAAATGTTATGTGCTACGTGTTTACGAGTGTTTGGCATGTCTACTCGCTTTCCATAACCATGAATGAATGTGATGGATGAATGTACGTTTCCGCTAGTCCAACGCTAGTCGGAATTCATAGATGGGCTAGTCCAACGCTAGACTCTTAGGATTTTTCCTTTGTTTTTCGATAGTGCATATTTGCATGTTCACTACATGTCATGCATTTTTTTTAGTTTTATCATTTTGCATGCCTCTCGACCCCCTTTTCCCTCCATTTTAGGATTTTTGCATTTCATGCTAGTTATAGGGTTCATTTGCTTGAGAGTCCCCTTAAATATGGGATATAGACGAGTGTGGCTTTTTCTAAACCTTAGCACGCTTGTATTCCCTCTATAAAAGGGTAAATTGAGTCACGATTTAGGTCTCCCCGTACCCAATATGCATGCGTTCCCTAGGCTCATGCATTCTAAATCCACTCTATCATTACACTTTCACTTTTCATTCCATTTGCACACATACACCTTTTATCCCTTCACTTGCACACGAACACTTTTGTTCCATTTTGCACACGTGCACCTTTATGTTTCTTCACTTGCACACGAACACTTTTATCATCACTTGCACACATGCACTTCATATTATCATTTCACATACCGTACCTTGCCCACTCACGTGCACATTTTCCTTTACATATTTATTGTTGTTTTATTACTTTTTCAAAACTCATGTCCTCACATTGCATACATGCATTCCATTCATTTGCATCCCACTCGCATTATTCGTGACTTCTTCAAAGGATCGTCATTGGGCTCCACAATTAATGTCATTGGCACCACTCAACCTTTGAAGAGAAATTTCCCCAATACCCCTAGGTCTAGGGTTTGCATTCATGTAGTACATCCAAATGTAATAAATTCTTTGATTAAAACAAGAAAATCTTTGATTAAATCAAGCAACTAGCCTTGGCTAGGTCGAAGGGGTGCCTTGGATTTTATCCTTGCCTTCCCCTTCGTCAAATGTGACTCCCGAACCTTTTTCGTTGGTTTACATGGACTAGGAGTCGTTTAAAAGGGGTTTCTTACTACTTTTTCCTATTTTTCTTTAAAAATTCATTTTTTAGGTGACTTGGTACACCTTAACTCATTACCAAGTGGCGACTCCGATTTTTTATTTCAAAAAACCCTTTTTAAACTATAATTTTGGGTCAAATCGTCGCATTCTCAAACCCCCATTTAGACCCATTTTTCTTTTAAATCACAATTCATTTTCCAAATCACAAATTGAATCAAAAAATACATTTTTAAACCATTTATTTATTTTATCAAAAAATGGGGCGCGACAGTTGGCGACTCCACTGGGGACATTCGAGAGTCCGAGCAATTTTGATTTAATCAATCTTTTTCTTCTTTTAATCTTTTCATATATCACATTTGGGTGTTTAGGATTGCATTTTTCCTTTTATTAGGATTTTTGCATTTCACGCGTATCCAACTACTCCCTCACTCACGAATGTATGATTGGTTGATTGGATGTATGTTTACTTGCTTACCTCGCGCTCGCATTGCATTTGGGGGGTGTGTCACCTTAGAGCCTCGCGTTGGTTCTTGATCCCTCCCCTCCAAATGAGCACTAGCATACGCGCATACGCTTTAATTATTTTTACCCTTCATTTATTTTTCTTTTAGTGGCTTGTCACGCCACTCCACCCTATTAGGATTTTAGGTGACCCACTTGGACATGTGATCGTATCACGACGTGTGCGTAGCATGATCCGAGGGGTCACTCGATCTTCCGCTTTAAACTTTAGGTTGATAACCTATTAGTTTTTAGTCGAAGGTTGAGGATTTTTTTTAGATTTGCCCAGACGGGTAGCCGTAACACGACGTGTGCGTAGCAACGTCTGGGGAATCGCTCGAGCCACCGACAAGGAACCTTGGGAGTGATGACCCTTGGTTTCCAAGTCTGAAGGCTCGGGGACCTATGACTTATTGAGTCTAGATGCATTAGTGAACCCTAACCTCATGCATCCATTTTAGCTTGCCTAGGGTAGAGTCGACCTTACCCTATTAGGGACACTATTCACGAGGGGAGGGGTCCAACCCCTTTCTTCTTTTTATTGCTTTATTCCCTTGTGTTGATTTCGTTGTTACAATGTGTTATGTGTATTTATCGGACTGAGCTAACTTTTCTTGGTTTTGTGCCCCCATTGCATTCACAAACATTAGCAAATAAGAGGTCTGGCATGATCCTCTTTTAGGACCTACCCTTATAGATAGGCTATTGCACGTTTAGAAATTTCGGTATATTTTGTTCATAAATTAATGTCATACCATTTTAGGCTTACCCTGGCAAACAAAGGGCTCCTTAGGTCACGTCTCATTTCAAATCGCATTTTTCCCTGCTTTGATAAGAATGGCATCATGCATAAGCCTTAGAAAGGGAATGCCACTTAGGGAATCCCGCATTAGGGACAAGCCAACCTAAATCCCATGGGTATTTAACTCAATTTTTGGGATTTGCACGTTTAAATTCCTGTTAACCAGAGAAATGGGACCTGTAGGTAAGGTATTTAACTCCGGTTTTGGTTTCTAGATGGAGAGCCCTCGCCGAGTGCAACAGATGTTAGTAGTGCTGCCGGAGGTACAAAGATGGCCCACGTTACTCTCACCCAATGAGGTTAACCAAATAGCCGATCGATTAGGACACATCGGGGATTTCAAGGACATTAAGTCCGATGGATATTTGGTAGAAGCTTTGGTGCATCTATGGGACCCCATTTGTTCTGCTTTTAGACTTGGAAAAAGGGAGATGACCATAACAATTGAGGAAATCGCTGGATTTCTCAATTTGCCGATTCAAGGAACTGTCGTGGTATTGCCGCTAGCATCTAACAAAGCTGAATTTTGCCGTTTCACTGGGTTAAAGGAATCAGTACTACAAGGGGCAGACCAAAATATAGAGGCGAAGTTCTTATTTGATCGATTTGCGCTAAGAGATGGTTTTGAGAGGCATCAAGGGGATTTCTCGTTTACTTCCAAGGAAACGTGGGATCGAAAGAGAGTCTGGGTATACGGTTTAGTCATGACGGGAACCTACTTTTTTCCTAGGAAAGACAAAAAGATAGCCTTCAAGCTCACTAGAATCCTGTATGACTTGTTTCTCGGAATTAATGATAGGCCGTGTTCCATTATTCCTACCATTTTGGCCGACATCTTCATAGCCTGCACTACCTGTCAGAAAGGGAAAAAGTTCTTTTGTGGTTCAAATTTGATCTTACATATATGGGGAATGGAGCATTTCATGAGACGATCGGCTATTTCATCGAGTCTACCAATGTCCGCATACAACTGGATAACCACGCATCACAAGAGAATTAACAGAGACAATCTGCCGTGTAATGCATCTGAGTTTGTGGATTTCTTGAAGAACGTGACCGATCAAAATATTAGATGGGTGTTGGATTGGACCGATTGTACTAAACCCGTTCTTCGCACTCAGGCATCCGAATTCATTCTCCTACTGGGTACTCAAGGGATTACCGCGTACGCCCCAAAAAGGTTTCTCAGACAATTAGGGCGTGTCCAAGAAATACCACCCGTAATTGACATGAGCGAAGTCACCATTATTTTTAACTGGGGAATGTGTCCAAATCAAATCCCTATGAAAGATCGGATTATTGACGCCTGGGTGACGCTATCCGATGACGTGAGTTTTAGATACATCCCGGAGCTCAAGCAGAAGGGTTTGACGACTTCACAATACGAAGACTGGGTAGGAGGATCCGCTGCGCAAGAAATTCAAGATGAGCCAGCTGAGGAGGTGAAAAGGTTAAAGGCCATTGTCGAAGCAAAAGATAGGGAAATTCTGCAGTTAAGTAAGTCTGCCGAAGCATACAAAGGGATGGCCGAGCAAAACAAGCAATTGTATGAAAATGAACAAGGAAAGCGTCAAGAGCTGAAAAGGAAATGTGCAGAATTATATGACCAAACTGAATGTGTTAGAATTTCATATGCTAGGGAAACAAAGGACTCTGTATTAGATAGGTTCAGAAGTTTTGGTAATCTTGTACGGAATCGTCTTCGTGACATGATGTAAATATTGGCAAGTTTATCAATGAAAATGACTTTTCTTTTGCTCTTATTTTGGATTATTGTCAAAAACAGGTTTGTATTACGGGTCCCATTTCGAAGGTGTTGCATCATGCTAGGCCTACCCTTGGCACAAAAAGGGCCCCCCAAATAAGACATGCATCCGAATTGTTTGAATAATTACTAACTCATGTCTTTTTCTTTTTTCTCTTTTTTTGAATAAATTGCAGAAATTCAGTAATCATTGATTTATCTAAAGAAGTCTTTTGCATTCTCAGGTAAATTTCAAAATAGCTTTTCGGAAAAGCCCCATTATTACGCGATCCCGAAGTAAAGCCCAAAGGAATCGTGTAGACATGAGTACTCAACCAGAATCATCTGATAAGGCCGTCGCAACTACCCAGCCGGAAGCTGCAAGTCTTGGGGTTCAGTTGACAGAGTTACTCACAAAATTTGGGGAAATGGCATCGGAAATGGCCGCTCAGAAGAAGTTGATTGATGAGCTCGTTAGTAGCGGAGTGCAACCTGAACCTGTACCCGCCACACAAACACAATCCGAACCATTTGTTATTCCTCCATTTCAAACTACGTTTGAGGGAACTGTAAACCCGCAATATACTTTTACTCAAAATCCTCCTTTCTACCCTCCTTATGGTCAAGGATTTCAGCCTCAAGACAATCCGACCCTGCATTTGAACCCACCAGTTTTTTATCAGACTACCGCGGAGCCCGTGGTGCCGGAGCACACTTTTCAAAATAAGCCAGAAATGGGAGAGTCGTCTGCCCAGATTGATATGAAGTTACTTAAACGCTTGGATCGTTTTGATGAATTTATTCGGAAAAGCCAAGGTTTAAGCAAACAATGGGTGTTGGATTATGATGATTTGTGCCTATTTCCGAACGTACAACTACCGGTGGGGTTCAAGACCCCTAAGTTCAACAAATATGATGGAACGGGTAACCCTAAGACGCACCTGCGTTTGTTTGCTAACAAGTTGGGCAAGCCAGTGGATGACGAGAATTTGCCGTTGAGATTATTTCCAGAAAGCTTAGAAGGGATGCTCTCGATTGGTATTCCAACCTAAAGCCAGAGGAAGTGAAGACCTGGCTCGATCTGTCCAATGCCTTCATCAGACAATATGAGTATAACTGTGAGCTGGCACCAACCCGAACTACTTTGGAAGGAACGAAGAGGCGACCATCTGAAGATCATAAGACATATGCCAAGAGATGGAGAAAGATAGCTGCGAAAGTGGAGCCTCCGATGACCGATGATGAAATTATTCGCACATTCATAAAGGCGCATGATCCTCCATATTTCGAAGAAATTTTCCGTATGACTGGTTGTTCATTTGCTGCCATTGTGAATAAATTGGAAGAGTTTGATGACTTTGTAAGAGCCGGGAAAATTGTCAACGTCTCTGCTCTCAAATCCCAGTTGGATGCTTTACAAGGTCAAGGAAGCAATGTGAAAAAGCCGCCGTTCAAAAAGAAGGAGGGGGATGCAACCTTTATTTGGAACCAAAACCCTTCACCCCGACCCCGATACCAACACAATCCAACCTACCAACCACATTACCCTTACTACTCAAACCCGCATCCTGTATATACCACCAACATCCACCACCCTCGACCTCGCCCAAGTTATCCTAACCCACTTTCAGCCCCTTTTCAAATTTCCCAACCAAATCCACCTCAAAACCGACCTCGCCCTCCATATAACCTAAGATTTCCTCCACCAAATAGACCTGTTTACAACCATCCTCAACCGACCACCTAGCCGTACATTTACCAATTTAGGCAGGCCTCTGGACCAATTGTATGACCAGTTGAAGGCCGCCGGGAAAATTAGTACAGTACCCCCTCCTACCTACTCATATGGCATGCCCGCGTGGTATAATCCACAAGCTGTTTGTGCTTATCATTCTGGGGCCCCCGGACATGCCACCTTTGATTGCAAGGCGCTTAAGCATAAAATCCAAGATATGGTTGAAGCCGGGGAGATTGTAATCCGGAAAAGGGAGGCGCAAGGGCCGAACGTAAATAGGAACCCTTTACCGGAACATGCCAATATCATTGGGGTTATTCTGGATGATACGGAGTATGTGGAACCGGTCAAAGAATTGACAAGGGAAGCTGAAGTGTTTGGGGTCACAGACCAACCCTTTGTCATAGAATTGCCATTTGAAGAGGACGAAAAGCCCTTTGTTTTGGATCTCACGCCAGCGGAGAGTGAGGCTTTGGAGCCAGTAATCATCGAATTCCCGAAGCAAGAGCCTGTTTTAAGTCTGCAACAAGTGCCATGGAATTACGATGAACCCGTCATACAGATTGGGGAGAAGTCAATTGCAAAGAAGGAAGTGTCAGTGGTTACCAGATCGGGGAAGACTGCCGGTCCGTTTGAAACTACCATTCCGATTCAAGCAAATAATTCCGAGCCGCCTGCTAAACCAACAATCACCGAGAAAGAGGCCTTGGATTTTCTTAAAAGGCTCCAGAGAAGCGAATACAATGTAATCGAGAAGCTAAGCAAGTCACCTGCTCAGATATCCATGTTGGACCTGCTCTTTTCATCAGATATGCATAGGGACGTGTTGATCGAAGTATTGACTAAAGCTCAAATCCCTAGGGATATTTCAGTTGATAATTTCTCGCATGTGGTTGGAAGTGTGTTATTTACCAAACAAATTACTTTTTCTGACGATGAATTGCCGGCGGAAGGCATTGGACATAACAAGGCCCTGTACATAGTTGTTAGGTGCAATGGGAAAAGGCTGCCGAAGGTTTTGATTGATAATGGATCCGCGCTTAATATCTGTCCTTGGAGCACCTTGGAAAAGCTGGGATTGCAAGACATCAAGCTGAGGCCTTCAGGGACCATAGTTCGAGGTTTTGATGGAGCACAAAGAGAGCCAATAGGAGAAGTGGATTTAGTAGTTGAAATGGGACCCGCCCAGTTTCAAATAACCTGCCAAGTCATGCACTTTCCTAGTGTTTACAACGTTTTGCTTGGCAGGCCATGGATTCACAAGTCTGGGGCGGTGCCTTCTTCATTACAGTTGTTGAAATTTGTAGTAAATGACAAGCAGATAACTATATTTGCCGAAGAGGATTGCCTTGTAATCATCGATTCCGAGTCCAAAGAAGAGGGTAGCCGAAACTCCACAGTGACCCCTCATAGCACATCTGATATTGTCTCCGTCAGTTGGATAACAAAGGAGGAGCAAGCTCTATCAAGGGCCAGTGTCATGATGGCTAAGGAGATGATCCGTGGAGGCTATGAATTTGACAAAGGGCTGGGACGAGATCTGCAAGGAATTTTAAAGCCAGTGGAGATTGTGGAGAAAAATGATTCGTTTGGTTTGGGTTTCCGACCGACTGCTAAGGATATCAGAGAAATGAAGGAGCGCAAGAAAGCGGAGAAAGAAGGAAGGCAAAGGGCTCTTGACATTCCACCCCTGCATTATACTTTCCCACGACCAGCCGAGGTGATCATGTCAGAAATCAACCCAGTTGACGAAATTGAAGCTAGTTTGGCCCAATTGTTCGTTGGGGCAACATTTGAAGATAGTGTTCCAGGCGAAGCTGAATTTCCTGACATCCCCGAAGGATCAATTCCCAATTGGACAGCCGAGTTCCTGCCCGTTCGGAAGGAGTTTCGATGGCCAAAAATAAAATTATTTGATCCTTTGGATATCACAATTCTGGAATTCAATAATGGCAATCTCTATATCACTCACGATTTGGAGGTCTGTGAATCCGAACTCCAAAGCGAGAGTGATAATGAAGAGGTATTCGATTCTTTTGCAAAGGACCTTGAACAATATGAGGAGAAACCAAAACCGAACTTGGAAGAAACAGAAAAGGTTAACATTGGCACTAAGGATGAAGTTAAGGAAGTGCAAATTAGTATTCATTTGAATGAGGGGCAGAAAAAGGAGATGCTTGAATTTTTGACTATGTTCCAGGATGTATTTGCGTGGTCCTATGATGATGTGACTGGCATTTCAACTGACGTGGTAGTGCATAGGTTACCCACAGACCCTTCTTTTCCACCCGTAAAGCAAAAACCCCGAAAATTCAAACCAGATATGAGCCTCAAAATAAAAGAGCAAATTGAAAAACAACTCAAAACCAACATTATCATTGTTTCCCATTACCCAATTTGGCTTTCAAACCCAGTCCCTGTTCCAAAAAAGAGTGGAGAGGTGAGAGTTTGTGTTGACTATAGAGACCTTAATAAAGCCAGTCCTAAAGATGATTTCCCTCTACCAAACATTCACATTCTCTTAGACAATACTGCCGGACATGAGATTGAATCCTTTTGCGATTGTTTTGCTGGCTACCACCAAATTTTGATGGCAGAAGAGGATAGTGAGAAAACTGCTTTCATTACCCCTTGGGGTACCTTTTGCTACCGAGTCATGCCTTTCGATTTAAAGAATGCAGGAGCAACGTATCAGAGGACCATGACAACCTTATTTCATGATATGATCCACCGGGAGATGGAGGTCTACGTGGATGACATCATAATCAAGTCTAAGAGGGCAGAGGACCATTTGGTTGATTTGAAGAAGTTATTCGAAAGATTGCGGAAGTACAATTTGAAGTTAAATCCTGCGAAATGCGCCTTTGGAGCACCTGCGGGTAAGCTGTTGGGATTCATTGTTAGCAAGAAGGGCATAGAAATAGATCCGGCGAAAATCAAAGCAATTCGAGATATGCCAGTGCCGAAAACTCAGAAGGACGTGAAAAGCTTCTTAGGGAAGATCAATTTCATTGGGAGGTTCATCGGCCAACTAACTGCCACATGTGAGCCGTTGTTCAAATTATTGAGAAAGAATGTGCCGTTGTATTGGAATGAGGAGTGTCAACAGGCTTTCGACAAGATTAAAGATTATTTGTTGCATCCACCAGTCTTAGTGCCGCCCAAACCGGGCCAACCTTTGATTATGTATTTATCTGTACTCGATGGAGCAGTAGGGTGTGTTCTAGGTCAGCACGATGAATCCGGAAGGAAAGAACAAGCCATTTACTATCTAAGCAAGAAGTTCACGCAGTACGAGGCTAATTATTCATTCATTGAGAAAAGCTGCTGTGCATTGGCCTGGGCAGCCCAAAAGTTGAGACACTACCTGTTGAGCCATACCACTTATCTTATTTCCCGATCTGATCCTTTGAAGTATCTTTTGGAGAAGCCGATGTTAACCGGACGCCTGGCCAAATGGCAGATAATTCTATCAGAGTTCGACATTGTTTTCACCTCACAAAAGGCGGTCAAGGGGCAAGCTATAGCTGATCATTTGGCGGAAAATCCAAGGGATGATGATTATCAACCACTCCGTACTTATTTCCCTGACGAGAGGGTCCTATTTGTAGGCGCTGCAGATGATATAAGTGAACAAAGTCCTGAATGGAGGCTTTTCTTCGATGGAGCTTCGAATTCTCTCGGAGCTGGAATTGGAGCTGTTTTGGTGTCACCCGAAGGGAAGCACTACCCTGCCGCTGCCAAATTGCAATTCGCTTGCACGAATAACATGGCTGAATATGAAGCTTGCATTTTTGGTCTCAAAATGGCGTTGGAAATAGAAATCAAAGAATTGATAGCTTTCAGTGATTCAGATTTGCTCGTGCATCAAACCTTGAAACAGTGGATAACCAAAGATTCGAAAATCCTACCCTACCATTGTAGTCTGCTCACTTTGGCCAAGCAGTTTCAAAATTTGGAGTTTAGACATCTCCCGAGAGCCAGGAATGCATTCGCCGATGCTTTGGCTACCTTAGCTTCTATGATCCAGTATCCTGATGAATTGAAGATCGAACCAATCCAAGTTCAACTTCAAGACAAGCCTGCACACTGCTGGGTTGCAGACGAGTCCTCGGATACTATTCCTTGGTTTAATGATCTTAAAGAGTTTCTCAAAACTGGGTCTTACCCTCTGCATGCTGGTACAAAAGACAAGAATTTTCTGCGTAGAATGGCTTCAAAATTTTTCTTAAATGGAGAAGTGTTGTACAAAATAACTTTGGATTTGAACCTTTTAAGGTGCATTGATGAAGATGAAGCTCAATATATGATGAAAGAAGTGCATAGTGGCGTTTGTGGACCTCACATGAATGGCCATTTGCTAGCAAAGAAAATCATGAGAACCGGATACTTTTGGCTTACTATGGAGCATGATTGTATAGACTTTGTCCGGAGATGTATAAAATGTCAAATGCACGGTGATGTAATACACACTCCACCCACTGAGTTGCATAGTATGATCGCCCCGTGGCCCTGTTCAATGTGGGGTATGGACGTGATTGGTACAATCGATCCACCCGCTTCAAATGGACATCGATTTATATTGGTGGCAATTGAGTACTTTACCAAATGGGTTGAAGCGGAGTCGTTTAAACATGTCACGAAGAAGGTAGTGGCCAATTTCCTGAGAGATCACATCATCTGTCGCTTTGGAGTACCCGAAACGCTTATCACGGACAATGCCAAGAATCTGAACAATGACATGGTGGATGGATTATGCGAGCAGTTCAAGATCAGACACCGCAATTCTGCCATTTATAGGCCTCAGATGAATGGAGCTGTAGAAGCCGCAAATAAGAATCTGAAGAAAGTTATCCGCAAAATGACAGAAAAGCATCGCGATTGGCATGAAAAGTTGCCTTATGCATTGATGGCGTATCGGACTTCTATCCGGACATCAACTGGGGCAACGCCGTATTCACTCATGTATGGAATGGAAGCTGTGTTACTAGCTGGGGTTGAAATTCCGTCGCTACGGATCCTTACGGAAGCTAAATTAGAGGAGGCCGATTGGATCAAGCAGCGCCATGAGCAATTGACTTTGATAGATGAAAAACGATTCAATGCTATCTGTCATGGTCAGTGCTATCAAAAACGTGTGGCCCGAGCTTACAACAAAAAAGTCCATCGGCGGGCATTTGAAGAAGGTGATAAGGTACTGAAGCGAATTTTGTCAATGCAAGATGAAGCTAAAGGCAAGTTCGCTCCAAATTGGCAAGGGCCGTTCATTATCCAAAAGGTATTACCTGGCGGAGCTCTTATTTTGGCGGAAATGGATGGACGGGTTTTCCCTCAACCCATCAACTCAGATATGTGCAAAAAGTTTTTCATTTGATCATGCAAATTTTCTTTAGAAATTCATGCAAATGGCGAAATGCAAGTCAGGCCATCTTCTTTTACACTAAAAAACATTTTATCTCTACTTGTCCCCTTTGAGCCATCAGAATTGACAAATCTCGTTTGATAACCCTTGAGAATTGCAAACCCCACACTGGGGCAAATTTGTTTCGAAAAAAAAAAAACCTACACTGGGGCAAATTTAGTTTTCAAAGAAAAATGCAAAAAGTGAGGAAAATACAATGAAAAATGCAAAGAGAGAAAATCTGATCAAACTGGGGCAAATTTTCCTCAGTTTCGGAGTTGTTCTCAAAAGGGTGCAATCTCAAGTTATTTCACCCCTCGTATCAAATCTGCTTTCAAGCCTCAACCTTTCTTGAAAAACACCCCACCGGACCTCATTACAAAAGCCCAAAGTCCTGGTTTTCGTCACTTGCTGCATTTCTATTAGGAAATTTGTTAATCAACTGGCAGGTGATGTCTATAATGCTTTCGCCTAATCTCACAAGGGAAATGCATTCTACTGATGCCAGAAATCTTCAATTCATATTTCTGAGTCGATAATGGTCGAGATATTTCATGGTTCTCTAGGTGAAAACCCGAAAGGGCGCCTCGAAAAAAAAAAAAAAAAAAAAAAAAAAAAAAAAAAAAAGAAGAAGAAAAAAAAAAAAAAAAAACTCAATTCATTGTTTAAACTTCCCCAGTGAAGTCCCGTTTTAAAATTCCTGTTCGGGCCAGTCCCGTTTTAAATCCCTGTTCGGGTCAGTCCCGTTTTAAAATTCCTGTTCGGGCCAGTCCCGTTTTAAATTCCTGTTCGGGTCAGTCCCGTTTTTTTTAAAAGTCCTGTCCGTTCAAATCATTCTGCAGCCGAATAACACAGGTAAGTATTTGGTGTCTACTTCTTTGTCTCAAGTTTTTTCAAAACTCAAACAAAGAGGGGCAAACTGTAGACACCAAATTTTTAAATAATTTGTATGTTGCATCTAATTCATGATTTTGTTTTAGATTGTCTGCATTTTAGTTGTTACCTTTTTATTTGTCTTTTATTTGCTAATTATTTGTCATATTAATTTTGTTCACGTTTTAGTTTTAGTTTTAGTTTTAAGTTTTAACGTAAAATTTGTGAAAAAAGAAAAGAAAAGAAAAGAGGAAATTGATGAAAAATGGAAAATTGTGCTTTGTGGATTCTAGTTTATTTAGATTTAGTTTCTATTCAATAAATCAAAAAAAAATTAAAAAAAAAATCAAAAAATCAAAAAATCACAATTCTATTTCTGCCGGTTCCATTTTCCACTTCTCAACCTAGCACCTTCCATTGTTATTGCCGACTCCACTCCACTCCACTCCACTCCCAATACCTCAATATATACATCCCACTACGCTATATCATTGCCAGTTCACTACAATCATTATCACTGACCATAACATTTTTATTTTCAATTGTTCCTATGCCGGGAGCTGTGAAGTGATCAGCTTCTTTGGAAATAACGACGAGAGAGAGAGAGGTGAGGACTTAGCTTATCTTCCAGCCTCACTTCAAGACCAACCGAGAGAGGGAGAGAGAAAACCGAGAAGGGAGCTGCGGCTGAAATCTGGAACTTGGAGAAGGAATTTCGGGCAATAAGGAAGGAAAGGGAAAAGAAGAGGAGCTTGGGCAAAGGAGTCGAATCTTCCAGTCAGCACCCGAATCCACCACCGCCACCTGAAAGTAATTTCACGAAGCAAGAGCACGGTAAGTTTTTTCTTTTCCTCTCTTTAAATTTCAGTTCTTGTCAAGTTTTTTTTGAAGGGGGATTGCCGTGGTTCCCGTTAGTGCAATTTGTTGTTAATTGACCTCAATTTTTGAATGTGCATGCCGTATATGAAAATTGGACTGAAATGCTTGTTTTCCGAAGAATTTTTGGGCTGATTGTAACTTCAACTGAAAGAGGATTCGGTGAATTTTCTAATGCCCTTAACCTGTTTGAAGAAATGCCTGATAGAAAACGTTGAGTCAAAGCGGCAAAAATTAATGAATCTTGTGCGTGTCTGTGTGTGAGATGCGGCAAAGAGATGTTCATGTTCAGACGCTTCTCTCTTGTTTTCATTTCTGTTCTGTTTGTTAGCCTTTCCCTCGTAGGAACTGGAGTTCCATTTAGAATTGGGAATGATCGAGTTTCTTTGTATGGACTTGTGCTAGTTGTATTTCTCTTTTGGAAATGAGCACTAGTTGAAATTTGTTGCTGTTTTTGTCTGTAAAAGAAAGCTGAATTGGAAGCTAACGTTTTGATTGTTCGGAGAAGATGATTAATCATTTGATTTTGCAGTTCCAGTCCCCTAACTTTTGAGTATTTTTATAATGGCCTGAATGATTTGCTTTTTCTTGCAAGTAGGTCATGAATTGATTTCAAATTGACCTCTGACCTTTGATGAAATCACATGCAAGCCCACATAACTTCCAGATCTTGTTCACTTAAGTCATGATTTAATCATAAATTGACCCCTGGACGTTATTTTTTCTTTAATTTCGGCCCCTGAACCATGAGCAATCTTATCACAGCCCGGCTGATTTGATTAATCCCTCAATTAGGTCCCTACTTTTGTTTTGTTTGAGCCTCTCAAGTCCCCCCCTTATTTTGATATGACCCGAAAAATTGGAAAAAAGTAAATTTGTTTCTCCCTTTTAGATTTCAATCATCTTCTAATATGCATGAGTAGTCTCTTAACTAGATTAATTCTTGTTTGTAGGTTATGATTGTGGTTTAATAATTTTATTTGATTTTATCATGTTGGGTTTTAGTGAAATGTGTGATTTGGGTTGAAAGGTTCTTTTGACTTGGGTTTAAGGGATTTGGTTTAGATTATTTTGTTGGGTTTCTTGTTGGGCCTAAGAAGGTTAAAATTTAAAGCTTTTGGTTGGATTTTAGGATTGGGTTGTTGATTAATTTGGTTGGGTTTTACTTGATAAATAATAGGCTGGCCCATTTAGTTTTTGTTTCGGACTTCCGTTGGGCTGAAGGGTTAAAGCCCATCGGTCCTGTTGGATTATTCTTGGGGTCAAAATAATATACTAGCCCACTTGTTTTTCCTTGGACTCCCGATTGGGCCAAGTGATTTTGGCCCAAGAAAGGTGACAATGGCCCATTCCCTTTTGTTTTGGGATTTCCGATTGGGCTTGGAAGGGTCTGGCCCAAACGAACAAATAAATAGCCCATTCCCTTTTTGTTCTGGATTTCGATTGGGCTGAGGGGAAGTTTTGGCCCAAACAAATAAATTAATGGCCCAATGGCCTGTTTTAAGCAATCTGATAACTGGATTTGCAAACCAGTCCCTGGATTTCTTTTTAACTATACTGTGGCCCTAGACATTTTCAATTTCATTCAATTGGGTCCTTACTTTAATTGCAAATAGGTCCCTGAACTTTATTTTTCTTTAATTTTGACCTCAAAATTTTGACAATCTTTACAATCAGGTCCTCTCTTCTCTTGACTTCTTAAATGTGGGTTGTTTGACATGATTTAATTGATTCAAATTCATGCTTATTTTTTTTATCCTTCGTGATTATTTGTCAAATAAATTGGTACCTTGACCTTTTTATTGTTTTGAAGCTAATATCTCATTTACTCGATTTCCATTTCAAGGGAGGTACACTCTATCCCTCATTTGCACTTCATTTGACCCTACGTGCTCCTACGTGTTATGTGAATATGCATGTCTATTTCGCTTTCCTTGCCTTTCCTTAATTCCTTGCACTTATTTCATTTACTTTTGCTTTTTATTTAAGTTATTCATTATGGGGTATGTGTACACCTCTTGGCTTGTAATAGATAGGGCTTGGCGAGCAATTTCATTTAAGTCTCATTATGGGGTATGTGTACACCTCTTGGCTTGTAATAGATAGGGCTTGGAGGAGCATTCGATGAAGACCTATCGAAGACGTGTGCCTAGCTAGCAAATGTAATAGTTAGGGCTTTAATTGCCTTATGTGTCTTGCCTGCTTAGTTGTTACATGTTAATTTGCTTTGTTAGGGCCTTGCATCCAGTCGAGCATGCTAAATGTTATGTGCTACGTGTTTACGAGTGTTTGGCATGTCTACTCGCTTTCCATAACCATGAATGAATGTGATGGATGAATGTACGTTTCCGCTAGTCCAACGCTAGTCGGAATTCATAGATGGGCTAGTCCAACGCTAGACTCTTAGGATTTTTCCTTTGTTTTTCGATAGTGCATATTTGCATGTTCACTACATGTCATGCATTTTTTTTAGTTTTATCATTTTGCATGCCTCTCGACCCCCTTTTCCCTCCATTTTAGGATTTTTGCATTTCATGCTAGTTATAGGGTTCATTTGCTTGAGAGTCCCCTTAAATATGGGATATAGACGAGTGTGGCTTTTTCTAAGCCTTAGCACGCTTGTATTCCCTCTATAAAAGGGTAAATTGAGTCACGATTTAGGTCTCCCCGTACCCAATATGCATGCGTTCCCTAGGCTCATGCATTCTAAATCCACTCTATCATTACACTTTCACTTTTCATTCCATTTGCACACATACACCTTTTATCCCTTCACTTGCACACGAACACTTTTGTTCCATTTTGCACACGTGCACCTTTATGTTTCTTCACTTGCACACGAACACTTTTATCATCACTTGCACACATGCACTTCATATTATCATTTCACATACCGTACCTTGCCCACTCACGTGCACATTTTCCTTTACATATTTATTGTTTTTTTATTACTTTTTCAAAACTCATGTCCTCACATTGCATACATGCATTCCATTCATTTGCATCCCACTCGCATTATTCGTGACTTCTTCAAAGGATCGTCATTGGGCTCCACAATTAATGTGATTGGCACCACTCAACCTTTGAAGAGAAATTTCCCCAATACCCCTAGGTCTAGGGTTTGCATTCATGTAGTACATCCAAATGTAATAAATTCTTTGATTAAAACAAGAAAATCTTTGATTAAATCAAGCAACTAGCCTTGGCTAGGTCGAAGGGGTGCCTTGGATTTTATCCTTGCCTTCCCCTTCGTCAAATGTGACTCCCGAACCTTTTTCGTTGGTTTACATGGACTAGGAGTCGTTTAAAAGCGGTTTCTTACTACTTTTTCCTATTTTTCTTTAAAAATTCATTTTTTAGGTGACTTGGTACACCTTAACTCATTACCAAGTGGCGACTCCGATTTTTTATTTCAAAAAACCCTTTTTAAACTATAATTTTGGGTCAAATCGTCGCATTCTCAAACCCCCATTTAGACCCATTTTTCTTTTAAATCACAATTCATTTTCCAAATCACAAATTGAATCAAAAAATACATTTTTAAACCATTTATTTATTTTATCAAAAAATGGGGCGCGACAGTTGGCGACTCCACTGGGGACATTCGAGAGTCCGAGCAATTTTGATTTAATCAATCTTTTTCTTCTTTTAATCTTTTCATATATCACATTTGGGTGTTTAGGATTGCATTTTTCCTTTTATTAGGATTTTTGCATTTCACGCGTATCCAACTACTCCCTCACTCACGAATGTATGATTGGTTGATTGGATGTATGTTTACTTGCTTACCTCGCGCTCGCATTGCATTTGGGGGGTGTGTCACCTTAGAGCCTCGCGTTGGTTCTTGATCCCTCCCCTCCAAATGAGCACTAGCATACGCGCATACGCTTTAATTATTTTTACCCTTCATTTATTTTTCTTTTAGTGGCTTGTCACGCCACTCCACCCTATTAGGATTTTAGGTGACCCACTTGGACATGTGATCGTATCACGACGTGTGCGTAGCATGATCCGAGGGGTCACTCGATCTTCCGCTTTAAACTTTAGGTTGATAACCTATTAGTTTTTAGTCGAAGGTTGAGGATTTTTTTTAGATTTGCCCAGACGGGTAGCCGTAACACGACGTGTGCGTAGCAACGCCTGGGGAATCGCTCGAGCCACCGACAAGGAACCTTGGGAGTGATGACCCTTGGTTTCCAAGTCTGAAGGCTCGGGGACCTATGACTTATTGAGTCTAGATGCATTAGTGAACCCTAACCTCATGCATCCATTTTAGCTTGCCTAGGGTAGAGTCGACCTTACCCTATTAGGGACACTATTCACGAGGGGAGGGGTCCAACCCCTTTCTTCTTTTTATTGCTTTATTCCCTTGTGTTGATTTCGTTGTTACAATGTGTTATGTGTATTTATCGGACTGAGCTAACTTTTCTTGGTTTTGTGCCCCCATTGCATTCACAAACATTAGCAAATAAGAGGTCTGGCATGATCCTCTTTTAGGACCTACCCTTATAGATAGGCTATTGCACGTTTAGAAATTTCGGTATATTTTGTTCATAAATTAATGTCATACCATTTTAGGCTTACCCTGGCAAACAAAGGGCTCCTTAGGTCACGTCTCATTTCAAATCGCATTTTTCCCTGCTTTGATAAGAATGGCATCATGCATAAGCCTTAGAAAGGGAATGCCACTTAGGGAATCCCGCATTAGGGACAAGCCAACCTAAATCCCATGGGTATTTAACTCAATTTTTGGGATTTGCACGTTTAAATTCCTGTTAACCAGAGAAATGGGACCTGTAGGTAAGGTATTTAACTCCGGTTTTGGTTTCTAGATGGAGAGCCCTCGCCGAGTGCAACAGATGTTAGTAGTGCTGCCGGAGGTACAAAGATGGCCCACGTTACTCTCACCCAATGAGGTTAACCAAATAGCCGATCGATTAGGACACATCGGGGATTTCAAGGACATTAAGTCCGATGGATATTTGGTAGAAGCTTTGGTGCATCTATGGGACCCCATTTGTTCTGCTTTTAGACTTGGAAAAAGGGAGATGACCATAACAATTGAGGAAATCGCTGGATTTCTCAATTTGCCGATTCAAGGAACTGTCGTGGTATTGCCGCTAGCATCTAACAAAGCTGAATTTTGCCGTTTCACTGGGTTAAAGGAATCAGTACTACAAGGGGCAGACCAAAATATAGAGGCGAAGTTCTTATTTGATCGATTTGCGCTAAGAGATGGTTTTGAGAGGCATCAAGGGGATTTCTCGTTTACTTCCAAGGAAACGTGGGATCGAAAGAGAGTCTGGGTATACGGTTTAGTCATGACGGGAACCTACTTTTTTCCTAGGAAAGACAAAAAGATAGCCTTCAAGCTCACTAGAATCCTGTATGACTTGTTTCTCGGAATTAATGATAGGCCGTGTTCCATTATTCCTACCATTTTGGCCGACATCTTCATAGCCTGCACTACCTGTCAGAAAGGGAAAAAGTTCTTTTGTGGTTCAAATTTGATCTTACATATATGGGGAATGGAGCATTTCATGAGACGATCGGCTATTTCATCGAGTCTACCAATGTCCGCATACAACTGGATAACCACGCATCACAAGAGAATTAACAGAGACAATCTGCCGTGTAATGCATCTGAGTTTGTGGATTTCTTGAAGAACGTGACCGATCAAAATATTAGATGGGTGTTGGATTGGACCGATTGTACTAAACCCGTTCTTCGCACTCAGGCATCCGAATTCATTCTCCTACTGGGTACTCAAGGGATTACCGCGTACGCCCCAAAAAGGTTTCTCAGACAATTAGGGCGTGTCCAAGAAATACCACCCGTAATTGACATGAGCGAAGTCACCATTATTTTTAACTGGGGAATGTGTCCAAATCAAATCCCTATGAAAGATCGGATTATTGACGCCTGGGTGACGCTATCCGATGACGTGAGTTTTAGATACATCCCGGAGCTCAAGCAGAAGGGTTTGACGACTTCACAATACGAAGACTGGGTAGGAGGATCCGCTGCGCAAGAAATTCAAGATGAGCCAGCTGAGGAGGTGAAAAGGTTAAAGGCCATTGTCGAAGCAAAAGATAGGGAAATTCTGCAGTTAAGTAAGTCTGCCGAATCATACAAAGGGATGGCCGAGCAAAACAAGCAATTGTATGAAAATGAACAAGGAAAGCGTCAAGAGCTGAAAAGGAAATGTGCAGAATTATATGACCAAACTGAATATGTTAGAATTTCATATGCTAGGGAAACAAAGGACTCTGTATTAGATAGGTTCAGAAGTTTTGGTAATCTTGTACGGAATCGTCTTCGTGACATGATGTAAATATTGGCAAGTTTATCAATGAAAATGACTTTTCTTTTGCTCTTATTTTGGATTATTGTCAAAAACAGGTTTGTATTACGGGTCCCATTTCGAAGGTGTTGCATCATGCTAGGCCTACCCTTGGCACAAAAAGGGCCCCCCAAATAAGACATGCATCCGAATTGTTTGAATAATTACTAACTCATGTCTTTTTCTTTTTTCTCTTTTTTTGAATAAATTGCAGAAATTCAGTAATCATTGATTTATCTAAAGAAGTCTTTTGCATTCTCAGGTAAATTTCAAAATAGCTTTTCGGAAAAGCCCCATTATTACGCGATCCCGAAGTAAAGCCCAAAGGAATCGTGTAGACATGAGTACTCAACCAGAATCATCTGATAAGGCCGTCGCAACTACCCAGCCGGAAGCTGCAAGTCCTGGGGTTCAGTTGACAGAGTTACTCACAAAATTTGGGGAAATGGCATCGGAAATGGCCGCTCAGAAGAAGTTGATTGATGAGCTCGTTAGTAGCGGAGTGCAACCTGAACCTGTACCCGCCACACAAACACAATCCGAACCATTTGTTATTCCTCCATTTCAAACTACGTTTGAGGGAACTGTAAACCCGCAATATACTTTTACTCAAAATCCTCCTTTCTACCCTCCTTATGGTCAAGGATTTCAGCCTCAAGACAATCCGACCCTGCATTTGAACCCACCAGTTTTTTATCAGACTACCGCGGAGCCCGTGGTGCCGGAGCACACTTTTCAAAATAAGCCAGAAATGGGAGAGTCGTCTGCCCAGATTGATATGAAATTACTTAAACGCTTGGATCGTTTTGATGAATTTATTCGGAAAAGCCAAGGTTTAAGCAAACAATGGGTGTTGGATTATGATGATTTGTGCCTATTTCCGAACGTACAACTACCGGTGGGGTTCAAGACCCCTAAGTTCAACAAATATGATGGAACGGGTAACCCTAAGACGCACCTGCGTTTGTTTGCTAACAAGTTGGGCAAGCCAGTGGATGACGAGAATTTGCCGTTGAGATTATTTCCAGAAAGCTTAGAAGGGATGCTCTCGATTGGTATTCCAACCTAAAGCCAGAGGAAGTGAAGACCTGGCTCGATCTGTCCAATGCCTTCATCAGACAATATGAGTATAACTGTGAGCTGGCACCAACCCGAACTACTTTGGAAGGAACGAAGAGGCGACCATCTGAAGATCATAAGACATATGCCAAGAGATGGAGAAAGATAGCTGCGAAAGTGGAGCCTCCGATGACCGATGATGAAATTATTCGCACATTCATAAAGGCGCATGATCCTCCATATTTCGAAGAAATTTTCCGTATGACTGGTTGTTCATTTGCTGCCATTGTGAATAAATTGGAAGAGTTTGATGACTTTGTAAGAGCCGGGAAAATTGTCAACGTCTCTGCTCTCAAATCCCAGTTGGATGCTTTACAAGGTCAAGGAAGCAATGTGAAAAAGCCGCCGTTCAAAAAGAAGGAGGGGGATGCAACCTTTATTTGGAACCAAAACCCTTCACCCCGACCCCGATACCAACACAATCCAACCTACCAACCACATTACCCTTACTACTCAAACCCGCATCCTGTATATACCACCAACATCCACCACCCTCGACCTCGCCCAAGTTATCCTAACCCACTTTCAGCCCCTTTTCAAATTTCCCAACCAAATCCACCTCAAAACCGACCTCGCCCTCCATATAACCTAAGATTTCCTCCACCAAATAGACCTGTTTACAACCATCCTCAACCGACCACCTAGCCGTACATTTACCAATTTAGGCAGGCCTCTGGACCAATTGTATGACCAGTTGAAGGCCGCCGGGAAAATTAGTACAGTACCCCCTCCTACCTACTCATATGGCATGCCCGCGTGGTATAATCCACAAGCTGTTTGTGCTTATCATTCTGGGGCCCCCGGACATGCCACCTTTGATTGCAAGGCGCTTAAGCATAAAATCCAAGATATGGTTGAAGCCGGGGAGATTGTAATCCGGAAAAGGGAGGCGCAAGGGCCGAACGTAAATAGGAACCCTTTACCGGAACATGCCAATATCATTGGGGTTATTCTGGATGATACGGAGTATGTGGAACCGGTCAAAGAATTGACAAGGGAAGCTGAAGTGTTTGGGGTCACAGACCAACCCTTTGTCATAGAATTGCCATTTGAAGAGGACGAAAAGCCCTTTGTTTTGGATCTCACGCCAGCGGAGAGTGAGGCTTTGGAGCCAGTAATCATCGAATTCCCGAAGCAAGAGCCTGTTTTAAGTCTGCAACAAGTGCCATGGAATTACGATGAACCCGTCATACAGATTGGGGAGAAGTCAATTGCAAAGAAGGAAGTGTCAGTGGTTACCAGATCGGGGAAGACTGCCGGTCCGTTTGAAACTACCATTCCGATTCAAGCAAATAATTCCGAGCCGCCTGCTAAACCAACAATCACCGAGAAAGAGGCCTTGGATTTTCTTAAAAGGCTCCAGAGAAGCGAATACAATGTAATCGAGAAGCTAAGCAAGTCACCTGCTCAGATATCCATGTTGGACCTGCTCTTTTCATCAGATATGCATAGGGACGTGTTGATCGAAGTATTGACTAAAGCTCAAATCCCTAGGGATATTTCAGTTGATAATTTCTCGCATGTGGTTGGAAGTGTGTTATTTACCAAACAAATTACTTTTTCTGACGATGAATTGCCGGCGGAAGGCATTGGACATAACAAGGCCCTGTACATAGTTGTTAGGTGCAATGGGAAAAGGCTGCCGAAGGTTTTGATTGATAATGGATCCGCGCTTAATATCTGTCCTTGGAGCACCTTGGAAAAGCTGGGATTGCAAGACATCAAGCTGAGGCCTTCAGGGACCATAGTTCGAGGTTTTGATGGAGCACAAAGAGAGCCAATAGGAGAAGTGGATTTAGTAGTTGAAATGGGACCCGCCCAGTTTCAAATAACCTGCCAAGTCATGCACTTTCCTAGTGTTTACAACGTTTTGCTTGGCAGGCCATGGATTCACAAGTCTGGGGCGGTGCCTTCTTCATTACAGTTGTTGAAATTTGTAGTAAATGACAAGCAGATAACTATATTTGCCGAAGAGGATTGCCTTGTAATCATCGATTCCGAGTCCAAAGAAGAGGGTAGCCGAAACTCCACAGTGACCCCTCATAGCACATCTGATATTGTCTCCGTCAGTTGGATAACAAAGGAGGAGCAAGCTCTATCAAGGGCCAGTGTCATGATGGCTAAGGAGATGATCCGTGGAGGCTATGAATTTGACAAAGGGCTGGGACGAGATCTGCAAGGAATTTTAAAGCCAGTGGAGATTGTGGAGAAAAATGATTCGTTTGGTTTGGGTTTCCGACCGACTGCTAAGGATATCAGAGAAATGAAGGAGCGCAAGAAAGCGGAGAAAGAAGGAAGGCAAAGGGCTCTTGACATTCCACCCCTGCATTATACTTTCCCACGACCAGCCGAGGTGATCATGTCAGAAATCAACCCAGTTGACGAAATTGAAGCTAGTTTGGCCCAATTGTTCGTTGGGGCAACATTTGAAGATAGTGTTCCAGGCGAAGCTGAATTTCCTGACATCCCCGAAGGATCAATTCCCAATTGGACAGCCGAGTTCCTGCCCGTTCGGAAGGAGTTTCGATGGCCAAAAATAAAATTATTTGATCCTTTGGATATCACAATTCTGGAATTCAATAATGGCAATCTCTATATCACTCACGATTTGGAGGTCTGTGAATCCGAACTCCAAAGCGAGAGTGATAATGAAGAGGTATTCGATTCTTTTGCAAAGGACCTTGAACAATATGAGGAGAAACCAAAACCGAACTTGGAAGAAACAGAAAAGGTTAACATTGGCACTAAGGATGAAGTTAAGGAAGTGCAAATTAGTATTCATTTGAATGAGGGGCAGAAAAAGGAGATGCTTGAATTTTTGACTATGTTCCAGGATGTATTTGCGTGGTCCTATGATGATGTGACTGGCATTTCAACTGACGTGGTAGTGCATAGGTTACCCACAGACCCTTCTTTTCCACCCGTAAAGCAAAAACCCCGAAAATTCAAACCAGATATGAGCCTCAAAATAAAAGAGCAAATTGAAAAACAACTCAAAACCAACATTATCATTGTTTCCCATTACCCAATTTGGCTTTCAAACCCAGTCCCTGTTCCAAAAAAGAGTGGAGAGGTGAGAGTTTGTGTTGACTATAGAGACCTTAATAAAGCCAGTCCTAAAGATGATTTCCCTCTACCAAACATTCACATTCTCTTAGACAATACTGCCGGACATGAGATTGAATCCTTTTGCGATTGTTTTGCTGGCTACCACCAAATTTTGATGGCAGAAGAGGATAGGGAGAAAACTGCTTTCATTACCCCTTGGGGTACCTTTTGCTACCGAGTCATGCCTTTCGGTTTAAAGAATGCAGGAGCAACGTATCAGAGGACCATGACAACCTTATTTCATGATATGATCCACCGGGAGATGGAGGTCTACGTGGATGACATCATAATCAAGTCTAAGAGGGCAGAGGACCATTTGGTTGATTTGAAGAAGTTATTCGAAAGATTGCGGAAGTACAATTTGAAGTTAAATCCTGCGAAATGCGCCTTTGGAGCACCTGCGGGTAAGCTGTTGGGATTCATTGTTAGCAAGAAGGGCATAGAAATAGATCCGGCGAAAATCAAAGCAATTCGAGATATGCCAGTGCCGAAAACTCAGAAGGACGTGAAAAGCTTCTTAGGGAAGATCAATTTCATTGGGAGGTTCATCGGCCAACTAACTGCCACATGTGAGCCGTTGTTCAAATTATTGAGAAAGAATGTGCCGTTGTATTGGAATGAGGAGTGTCAACAGGCTTTCGACAAGATTAAAGATTATTTGTTGCATCCACCAGTCTTAGTGCCGCCCAAACCGGGCCAACCTTTGATTATGTATTTATCTGTACTCGATGGAGCAGTAGGGTGTGTTCTAGGTCAGCACGATGAATCCGGAAGGAAAGAACAAGCCATTTACTATCTAAGCAAGAAGTTCACGCAGTACGAGGCTAATTATTCATTCATTGAGAAAAGCTGCTGTGCATTGGCCTGGGCAGCCCAAAAGTTGAGACACTACCTGTTGAGCCATACCACTTATCTTATTTCCCGATCTGATCCTTTGAAGTATCTTTTGGAGAAGCCGATGTTAACCGGACGCCTGGCCAAATGGCAGATAATTCTATCAGAGTTCGACATTGTTTTCACCTCACAAAAGGCGGTCAAGGGGCAAGCTATAGCTGATCATTTGGCGGAAAATCCAAGGGATGATGATTATCAACCACTCCGTACTTATTTCCCTGACGAGAGGGTCCTATTTGTAGGCGCTGCAGATGATATAAGTGAACAAAGTCCTGAATGGAGGCTTTTCTTCGATGGAGCTTCGAATTCTCTCGGAGCTGGAATTGGAGCTGTTTTGGTGTCACCCGAAGGGAAGCACTACCCTGCCGCTGCCAAATTGCAATTCGCTTGCACGAATAACATGGCTGAATATGAAGCTTGCATTTTTGGTCTCAAAATGGCGTTGGAAATAGAAATCAAAGAATTGATAGCTTTCAGTGATTCAGATTTGCTCGTGCATCAAACCTTGAAACAGTGGATAACCAAAGATTCGAAAATCCTACCCTACCATTGTAGTCTGCTCACTTTGGCCAAGCAGTTTCAAAATTTGGAGTTTAGACATCTCCCGAGAGCCAGGAATGCATTCGCCGATGCTTTGGCTACCTTAGCTTCTATGATCCAGTATCCTGATGAATTGAAGATCGAACCAATCCAAGTTCAACTTCAAGACAAGCCTGCCCACTGCTGGGTTGCAGACGAGTCCTCGGATACTATTCCTTGGTTTAATGATCTTAAAGAGTTTCTCAAAACTGGGTCTTACCCTCTGCATGCTGGTACAAAAGACAAGAATTTTCTGCGTAGAATGGCTTCAAAATTTTTCTTAAATGGAGAAGTGTTGTACAAAAGAACTTTGGATTTGAACCTTTTAAGGTGCATTGATGAAGATGAAGCTCAATATATGATGAAAGAAGTGCATAGTGGCGTTTGTGGACCTCACATGAATGGCCATTTGCTAGCAAAGAAAATCATGAGAACCGGATACTTTTGGCTTACTATGGAGCATGATTGTATAGACTTTGTCCGGAGATGTATAAAATGTCAAATGCACGGTGATGTAATACACACTCCACCCACTGAGTTGCATAGTATGATCGCCCCGTGGCCCTGTTCAATGTGGGGTATGGACGTGATTGGTACAATCGATCCACCCGCTTCAAATGGACATCGATTTATATTGGTGGCAATTGAGTACTTTACCAAATGGGTTGAAGCGGAGTCGTTTAAACATGTCACGAAGAAGGTAGTGGCCAATTTCCTGAGAGATCACATCATCTGTCGCTTTGGAGTACCCGAAACGCTTATCACGGACAATGCCAAGAATCTGAACAATGACATGGTGGATGGATTATGCGAGCAGTTCAAGATCAGACACCGCAATTCTGCCATTTATAGGCCTCAGATGAATGGAGCTGTAGAAGCCGCAAATAAGAATCTGAAGAAAGTTATCCGCAAAATGACAGAAAAGCATCGCGATTGGCATGAAAAGTTGCCTTATGCATTGATGGCGTATCGGACTTCTATCCGGACATCAACTGGGGCAACGCCGTATTCACTCATGTATGGAATGGAAGCTGTGTTACTAGCTGGGGTTGAAATTCCGTCGCTACGGATCCTTACGGAAGCTAAATTAGAGGAGGCCGATTGGATCAAGCAGCGCCATGAGCAATTGACTTTGATAGATGAAAAACGATTCAATGCTATCTGTCATGGTCAGTGCTATCAAAAACGTGTGGCCCGAGCTTACAACAAAAAAGTCCATCGGCGGGCATTTGAAGAAGGTGATAAGGTACTGAAGCGAATTTTGTCAATGCAAGATGAAGCTAAAGGCAAGTTCGCTCCAAATTGGCAAGGGCCGTTCATTATCCAAAAGGTATTACCTGGCGGAGCTCTTATTTTGGCGGAAATGGATGGACGGGTTTTCCCTCAACCCATCAACTCAGATATGTGCAAAAAGTTTTTCATTTGATCATGCAAATTTTCTTTAGAAATTCATGCAAATGGCGAAATGCAAGTCAGGCCATTTTCTTTTACACTAAAAAATATTTTATCTCTACTTGTCCCCTTTGAGCCATTAGAATTGACAAATTTCATTTGATAACCCTTGAGAATTGCAAACCCCACACTGGGGCAAATTTGTTTCGAGAAAAAAAGAAAAAAAAAGAGAAAAAACCCTATACTGGGGCAAATTTAGTTTTCAAAGAAAAATGCAAAAAGTGAGGAAAATACAATGAAAAACGCAAAGCGAGAAAAACTGATCAAACTGGGGCAAATCTTCCTCAGTTTCGGAGTTGTTTTCAAAAGGGTGCAATCTCAAGTTATTTCACCCCTCGTATCAAATCTGCTTTCAAGCCTCAACCTTTCTTGAAAAACACCCCACCGGACCTCATTACAAAAGCCCAAAGTCCTGATTTTCGTCACTTGCGGCATTTCTATTAGGAAATTTGTTAATCAACTGGCAGGTGATGTCTATAATGCTTTCGCCTAATCTCACAAGGGAAATGCATTCTACTGATGCCAGAAATCTTCAATTCATATTTCTGAGTCGATAATGGTCGAGATATTTCATGATTCTCTAGGTGAAAACCCGAAAGGGCGCCTCGAAAAGAGAAAAAAAGAAGAAAAAAGAAGAAAAAAGAAAAAGAAAAGAAGAAAAAAAAAAAAAGAAAACTCACTCATTGCTTTAAACTTCCCCGTAGAAGTCCCGTTTTTAAATTCCTGTTCGGGTCAGTCCCGTTTTAAATTCCTGTTCGGGTCAGTCCCGTTTTAAATTGCTGTTCGGGTCAGTCCCGTTTTAAATTCCTTGTTCGGGTCAGTCCCGTTTTTTTTAAAAGTCCTGTCCGTTCAAATCATTCTGCAGCCGAATAACACAGGTAAGTATTTGGTGTCTACTTCTTTGTCTCAAGTTTTTTCAAAACTCAAACAAAGAGGGGCAAACTGTAGACACCAAATTTTTAAATAATTTGTATGTTGCATCTAATTCATGATTTTGTTTTAGATTGTCTGCATTTTAGTTGTTACCTTTTTATTTGTCTTTTATTTGCTAATTATTTGTCATATTAATTTTGTTCACGTTTTAGTTTTAGTTTTAGTTTTAAGTTTTAACGTAAAATTTGTGAAAAAAGAAAAGAAAAGAAAAGAGGAAATTGATGAAAAATGGAAAATTGTGCTTTGTGGATTCTAGTTTATTTAGATTTAGTTTCTATTCAATAAATCAAAAAAAAATTAAAAAAAAAATCAAAAAATCAAAAAATCACAATTCTATTTCTGCCGGTTCCATTTTCCACTTCTCAACCTAGCACCTTCCATTGTTATTGCCGACTCCACTCCACTCCACTCCACTCCCAATACCTCAATATATACATCCCACTACGCTATATCATTGCCAGTTCACTACAATCATTATCACTGACCATAACATTTTTATTTTCAATTGTTCCTATGCCGGGAGCTGTGAAGTGATCAGCTTCTTTGGAAATAACGACGAGAGAGAGAGAGGTGAGGACTTAGCTTATCTTCCAGCCTCACTTCAAGACCAACCGAGAGAGGGAGAGAGAAAACCGAGAAGGGAGCTGCGGCTGAAATCTGGAACTTGGAGAAGGAATTTCGGGCAATAAGGAAGGAAAGGGAAAAGAAGAGGAGCTTGGGCAAAGGAGTCGAATCTTCCAGTCAGCACCCGAATCCACCACCGCCACCTGAAAGTAATTTCACGAAGCAAGAGCACGGTAAGTTTTTTCTTTTCCTCTCTTTAAAGTTTAGTTCTTGTCAAGTTTTTTTGAAGGGGGATTGCCGTGGTTCCCGTTAGTGCAATTTGTTGTTAATTGACCTCAATTTTTGAATGTGCATGCCGTATATGAAAATTGGACTGAAATGCTTGTTTTCCGAAGAATTTTTGGGCTGATTGTAACTTCAACTGAAAGAGGATTCGGTGAATTTTCTAATGCCCTTAACCTGTTTGAAGAAATGCCTGATAGAAAACGTTGAGTCAAAGCGGCAAAAATTAATGAATCTTGTGCGTGTCTGTGTGTGAGATGCGGCAAAGAGATGTTCATGTTCAGACGCTTCTCTCTTGTTTTCATTTCTGTTCTGTTTGTTAGCCTTTCCCTCGTAGGAACTGGAGTTCCATTTAGAATTGGGAATGATCGAGTTTCTTTGTATGGACTTGTGCTAGTTGTATTTCTCTTTTGGAAATGAGCACTAGTTGAAATTTGTTGCTGTTTTTGTCTGTAAAAGAAAGCTGAATTGGAAGCTAACGTTTTGATTGTTCGGAGAAGATGATTAATCATTTGATTTTGCAGTTCCAGTCCCCTAACTTTTGAGTATTTTTATAATGGCCTGAATGATTTGCTTTTTCTTGCAAGTAGGTCATGAATTGATTTCAAATTGACCTCTGACCTTTGATGAAATCACATGCAAGCCCACATAACTTCCAGATCTTGTTCACTTAAGTCATGATTTAATCATAAATTGACCCCTGGACGTTATTTTTTCTTTAATTTCGGCCCCTGAACCATGAGCAATCTTATCACAGCCCGGCTGATTTGATTAATCCCTCAATTAGGTCCCTACTTTTGTTTTGTTTGAGCCTCTCAAGTCCCCCCCTTATTTTGATATGACCCGAAAAATTGGAAAAAAGTAAATTTGTTTCTCCCTTTTAGATTTCAATCATCTTCTAATATGCATGAGTAGTCTCTTAACTAGATTAATTCTTGTTTGTAGGTTATGATTGTGGTTTAATAATTTTATTTGATTTTATCATGTTGGGTTTTAGTGAAATGTGTGATTTGGGTTGAAAGGTTCTTTTGACTTGGGTTTAAGGGATTTGGTTTAGATTATTTTGTTGGGTTTCTTGTTGGGCCTAAGAAGGTTAAAATTTAAAGCTTTTGGTTGGATTTTAGGATTGGGTTGTTGATTAATTTGGTTGGGTTTTACTTGATAAATAATAGGCTGGCCCATTTAGTTTTTGTTTCGGACTTCCGTTGGGCTGAAGGGTTAAAGCCCATCGGTCCTGTTGGATTATTCTTGGGGTCAAAATAATATACTAGCCCACTTGTTTTTCCTTGGACTCCCGATTGGGCCAAGTGATTTTGGCCCAAGAAAGGTGACAATGGCCCATTCCCTTTTGTTTTGGGATTTCCGATTGGGCTTGGAAGGGTCTGGCCCAAACGAACAAATAAATAGCCCATTCCCTTTTTGTTCTGGATTTCGATTGGGCTGAGGGGAAGTTTTGGCCCAAACAAATAAATTAATGGCCCAATGGCCTGTTTTAAGCAATCTGATAACTGGATTTGCAAACCAGTCCCTGGATTTCTTTTTAACTATACTGTGGCCCTAGACATTTTCAATTTCATTCAATTGGGTCCTTACTTTAATTGCAAATAGGTCCCTGAACTTTATTTTTCTTTAATTTTGACCTCAAAATTTTGACAATCTTTACAATCAGGTCCTCTCTTCTCTTGACTTCTTAAATGTGGGTTGTTTGACATGATTTAATTGATTCAAATTCATGCTTATTTTTTTTATCCTTCGTGATTATTTGTCAAATAAATTGGTACCTTGACCTTTTTATTGTTTTGAAGCTAATATCTCATTTACTCGATTTCCATTTCAAGGGAGGTACACTCTATCCCTCATTTGCACTTCATTTGACCCTACGTGCTCCTACGTGTTATGTGAATATGCATGTCTATTTCGCTTTCCTTGCCTTTCCTTAATTCCTTGCACTTATTTCATTTACTTTTGCTTTTTATTTAAGTTATTCATTATGGGGTATGTGTACACCTCTTGGCTTGTAATAGATAGGGCTTGGCGAGCAATTTCATTTAAGTCTCATTATGGGGTATGTGTATACCTCTTGGCTTGTAATAGATAGGGCTTGGAGGAGCATTCGATGAAGACCTATCGAAGACGTGTGCCTAGCTAGCAAATGTAATAGTTAGGGCTTTAATTGCCTTATGTGTCTTGCCTGCTTAGTTGTTACATGTTAATTTGCTTTGTTAGGGCCTTGCATCCAGTCGAGCATGCTAAATGTTATGTGCTACGTGTTTACGAGTGTTTGGCATGTCTACTCGCTTTCCATAACCATGAATGAATGTGATGGATGAATGTACGTTTCCGCTAGTCCAACGCTAGTCGGAATTCATAGATGGGCTAGTCCAACGCTAGACTCTTAGGATTTTTCCTTTGTTTTTCGATAGTGCATATTTGCATGTTCACTACATGTCATGCATTTTTTTTAGTTTTATCATTTTGCATGCCTCTCGACCCCCTTTTCCCTCCATTTTAGGATTTTTGCATTTCATGCTAGTTATAGGGTTCATTTGCTTGAGAGTCCCCTTAAATATGGGATATAGACGAGTGTGGCTTTTTCTAAGCCTTAGCACGCTTGTATTCCCTCTATAAAAGGGTAAATTGAGTCACGATTTAGGTCTCCCCGTACCCAATATGCATGCGTTCCCTAGGCTCATGCATTCTAAATCCACTCTATCATTACACTTTCACTTTTCATTCCATTTGCACACATACACCTTTTATCCCTTCACTTGCACACGAACACTTTTGTTCCATTTTGCACACGTGCACCTTTATGTTTCTTCACTTGCACACGAACACTTTTATCATCACTTGCACACATGCACTTCATATTATCATTTCACATACCGTACCTTGCCCACTCACGTGCACATTTTCCTTTACATATTTATTGTTTTTTTATTACTTTTTCAAAACTCATGTCCTCACATTGCATACATGCATTCCATTCATTTGCATCCCACTCGCATTATTCGTGACTTCTTCAAAGGATCGTCATTGGGCCACAATTAATGTGATTGGCACCACTCAACCTTTGAAGAGAAATTTCCCCAATACCCCTAGGTCTAGGGTTTGCATTCATGTAGTACATCCAAATGTAATAAATTCTTTGATTAAAACAAGAAAATCTTTGATTAAATCAAGCAACTAGCCTTGGCTAGGTCGAAGGGGTGCCTTGGATTTTATCCTTGCCTTCCCCTTCGTCAAATGTGACTCCCGAACCTTTTTCGTTGGTTTACATGGACTAGGAGTCGTTTAAAAGGGGTTTCTTACTACTTTTTCCTATTTTTCTTTAAAAATTCATTTTTTAGGTGACTTGGTACACCTTAACTCATTACCAAGTGGCGACTCCGATTTTTTATTTCAAAAAACCCTTTTTAAACTATAATTTTGGGTCAAATCGTCGCATTCTCAAACCCCCATTTAGACCCATTTTTCTTTTAAATCACAATTCATTTTCCAAATCACAAATTGAATCAAAAAATACATTTTTAAACCATTTATTTATTTTATCAAAAAATGGGGCGCGACACAGGAGAACTAACCGAGGACGCGGTCCTAGTCGGGGCCGTGGGGGTAGACAAGCACAGGAGCCGATGCAAGAACCGAGAGAGGAGAGAGAGGCAACGATTGAGCCACAACCTGAACCCCAAGCTGTAGGGGGAGATCAAGTGGCAACCGCAATCCAACAAATGACTAATATTTTGGCCCGTCTAGTGGAACAACAGGGTCAAGCCCCTGTAAATCAACCTAGAGACCCCGATATGGGGCAAGATAGGGCCTTAGAGAGATTCCAGAAGTTCTCCCCACCTAAGTTCTTGGGAGGACCAGACCCGGAAGGAGCCGAGAAATGGCTAGAGGCCATGATCAACATCTTTGCCGCTTTAAATTATACAGAGGATAGGCAAGTACAATTCGCTGTTTTCCAGTTTGAAGGTCCAGCCAGGGCTTGGTGGAATGTAATTAGGGCCAAGTGGGAGAGAGAAGAAATTGCATGGACCTGGTTAAACTTTGTACGGGAATTTAACGAGAAATACCTTCCGCCTATTGTCCAGGAGAAGAGAGAGGACGATTTTATTAAGCTCCGACAGGGAACTTCTAGTGTAGCTGAGTATGAGACTCAGTTTACGAAATTATCAAAATTTGCTCCTGAACTGATAGCTACGGAGCAAAGAAGAGTACGGAGATTTGTGCAAGGACTCAATGTGAAGATACAAGAGGCCTTGGCGGTAGCTCAAATTAATACGTTTACGGAGGTTTTGAAGAAGGTCCAAAGGATAGAGACTGCCAGGGCACAAGTGAGAAATTTCCACGCAAAACGGAAAGGGGTACCTAGTGGAGCCCAAGGGTCAGTGCGGAGTGATCGGAACACGCCACCCGCTAAATCCGGACGTGGGGCTGGAGGTGGACGGTTTTCGAGTGCATCTAAGGGAGGTGCTCCGAGAGGAGGTGTCCAGAGGGGAGGCCAAAGTGGTAGGGGACAAGGTAGAGGCATTCCGCAGGGAGGCCAAACCTCCACTCCCCGAGTAACGTGCGGATATTGTGAAAAACTGAACCATACAGAGGATGAATGTTGGAGAAAGGCTCGGAAGTGCCTAAGGTGTGGAAGTACGGAGCACCAGATAGTCAACTGCCCGTTGATCAGTGATACTCAGTCGACTGCAAGGTCAAACCCAAAGCCGACCAACGTTGGAGGGACCAGGTCGAGGGTACCGGCCAGAGTGTATTCGCTAGACCAACAATCCGTGCCTGAACCAACGGAGGTAGTGGAAGGTACGATTCTTGTTTTTCACCGGTTAGCCAAAATTTTGATAGATCCCGGTGCTGCTCATTCTTTCGTTAACCCTACATTTATGCATGGAATTGACATGAAAGTTGAAAGGCTACCTTATGATTTAGAAGTAAGAATGCCTACGGGTAATCAAATTTTACTTGCGAATGAGGTGTACAGAAATTGTGATATTTGGGTTGGTGAACGGAAACTGATAGTTGACCTCATTAGTCTAGCCATTAAGGGGTATGATGTGATTCTAGGTATGGATTGGCTAGCCCATTACCATGCTCGGATAGATTGTAGGATGAAGGTAGTAGAGTTTTGCATACCAGGTGAGGCAACTTTGAAGTTAGACGTAAGGGGTATGTTAGCCTCATCTGCGCTTATTTCGGGAATAAGGGCTAGGAAATTGCCTAGTCGGGGGGCACGCGGTCACCTAGCTTTTCTAGTTAACACTCCGGGAGAAAAGATTAAGTTGGAAGACATGCCGGTGATCAGTGAATACCCGGACGTATTTCCGGAGGAGTTGGGGTCACTGCCACCCAAAAGGGAGATTAATTTAAGATTGATCTAGTACCCGGTACTACTCCCATCTCTAAAACCCCTTATCGAATGGCACCTGCTGAGTTTAAGGAGTTAAAGGTGCAATTACAAGACTTGCTAGAACGGGGATTCATACATGAGAGCGAGTCACCATGGGGAGCTCCAGTGCTATTTGTTAAAAAGAAGGACGGGAGTTTAAGGTTATGCATTGATTATCGAGGACTGAATGCAGTAACTGTTAAAAATAAATATCCTTTGCCCCACATCGATGAGTTGTTTGATCAGTTATAAGGGGCTGTGGTGTTTTCTAAATTGGATCTGCGACAAGGGTACTATCAGTTGAGAATCAGAAAGGAGGATGTGCAAAAATGGCGTTTAACACTCGATATGGGCATTTTGAGTTTGCGGTAATGCCTTTTGGCTTAACCAATGCCCCAGCAGCGTTCATGGATTTAATACATCGATTGTTTAAACCTTACTTGGATAGGTTTGTAGTGGTGTTTATTGATGATATCCTAGTATATTCAAAATCAAGGGAGGAGCATGAACAACACTTGCGAATAGTGCTGCAAACCCTAAGAGAGCACCAATTGTTCGCTAAGTTAAGCAAGTGTGAATTTTGGCTGGAAAAAGTGGCGTTCCTAGGTCATATAATTTCAAAAGATGGGCTTGCTGTAGACCCAACGAAAGTGGAAGTTGTAGCCAAATGGAAGCGACCAGAGAATCTCACAGAGGTGCGAAGTTTTCTAGGTTTAGCAGGGTACTACCGCCGATTTATAAAGAACTTCTCGAGAATTGCGGGACCCTTAACTAACTTGACAAAGAAACAAGGAAAGTACATTTGGGATGTTAAGTGTGAGAGTAGTTTCCAAGAACTTAAGAAGCAATTGACTATGGCTCCAGTTTTAGCTTTGTCCAATGGGAACGACAGTTACACGGTTTACACCGATGCTTCGAGAGAGGGGGTAGGGTGCGTGTTGATGCAAAATAGGAATGTGATTGCCTATGCGTCTTGAAAGTTAAAAGCTCATGAGCAGAACTATCCAACCCATGATTTGGAGCTTGCAGCTGTTGTGTTTGCCTTGAAAAAATGGCGACATTATCTATACGGTATGACTTTCGAGGTATATACGGATCACAAGAGCCTTAAGTATCTGTTTTCTCAGAAGGAGCTAAATCTAAGACAACGTCGGTGGGTGGAGTTCTTAGAAGATTATGATTGTACGATTAACAATCATCCCGGAAAGGCCAACGTTGTAGCAGATGCTTTAAGCCGAAAGGCTCAACTAGCAAGTTCCATGGTGAGAGAGTGGAGCTTGTTAGAAGATGTATGTGAATGGAAACCTCGTTTGGAACCGAAGAAGGTGATTTTTGGAAATATTGAGGTGAAGTTGACACTATTAGATCGGATCAAAGAGGGCCAAGTGAAGGACCCAATGGTGCAAAAGTGGGTAGAAAAAGTGAAGAAAGGGGAGTTGCCTAACTTTAACCTAAGTCCTGATGAAATCTTAAAATTCCGAAATCGTGTCGTTGTACCTAGGGATGAGGAGTTAAAGAGGGAGATTTTGAAGGAATCTCACCGCTCTAAGTATACGGTGCACCCAGGGAATAATAAGATGTACCAAGATCTCAAAGGTCTGTATTGGTGGGAGAATATGAAGACGGAGATTGCCCAGTTTGTACAAAGGTGTCTTACGTGCCAACAAGTGAAAGCTGAGTATCAAAAACCGTCAGGTCTGTTACAGCCTTTAGAGATCCCTGAATGGAAATGGGAGCACATAACGATGGATTTTGTATCAGGGTTGCCACGAACACAAAAGGGGCATGATGCGATTTGGGTAATACTGGATCGATTAACTAAGACCGCACATTTCCTGCCAGTAAATATGAAATATTCTTTGGAGAAACTTGCCAAACCTTATATGGATGAAGTGGTAAGACTACACGGGGTACCCGTAAGCATTGTATCCGATAGAGACCCTAGGTTTGTATCCCAATTATAGCAGAAATTGCAAGAGGCTCTAGGAACTAAGTTGAATTATAGTACAACATATCACCCGCAAACTGATGGACAATCTGAGAGAACCATTCAAACTCTTGAGGATATGCTGAGAGCCTGTATTGTAGACTTTGGAGGAAGTTGGAGTCGATACTTAACCTTGGTTGAATTTGCATATAACAATAGTTATCATTCCTCTATTCAAGTGGCCCCATATGAAGCCTTGTATGGACGACGATGTCGATCCCCAATCCATTGGGATGAAGTAGGAGAGAAAAAGATTATAGATCCGGCTACAATACCATGGGTTGAGGAAGCCTACGAACGGGTAAAGGTGATCCGCCAAAGACTTCAAACAACCCAAAGCCGACAGAAAAGTTATGCCGATCATCGGAGGAAGGATTTGGAGTTCGAGATAGGAGATAAGGTGTTTCTTCGAGTTACCCCGTTGAAAGGAAAGATTAGAGCAGGAAAAGGGAAAAAGTTGCAACCACGATACATAGGACCTTTCAATATACTCCAACGAATAGGAAAGGTGGCTTATCGACTTGAATTACCAGCTAGTTTGTCTCGGATCCATGACGTTTTCCATGTTTCTTTACTTAAGAAATACCATCCGGATCCGACTCACATTTTGCCACAAGAAGATATTGAACTCAACGAGTCTTTAACCTATGATGAACGACCCATTCAAATATTGGATCGGAAGGTGAAAGACCTGAGAAACAAGCAGATTCCATTAGTAAAGGTTCTATGGAAGCATCATGAAGTGGAAGAAGCAACCTGGGAGCTAGAAAAGGACATGCAAGAGAAATATCCCGACCTGTTTAGGACAAAAGGTATGAATTTCGAGGTCGAAATTCTTTTAATGGGGAGAGAGTGTGAGGACTTGCAAATTCCTTATATTTTTCTCAAAAATGCCCTTTTATTTGGAAAATTATTCATTTATTATAGCCCTACTACCCAATCATTCCACAATAAGTGCAAATGAACTTAGAAAGTAGGGTTTCACTTTTCGTTTTCAAGTTGGAGCAAGTTAGGGTTTTCACGTGTATCCGTAGTGTAATTATCCGGTACGGAGCGAGAATCAAATTTGGTGCTTAAGAGTGGCTTTTGGGTGAGAAATAATATGCGATTAGAAGCAATAATAAAAAGTTAGTGAATAGGAAATAAAAACCCTAGTACGTGTGATTTAAGGAAAAACGGTGCGAACCGACATGTACCGTGCACTACCGATTGAACACACCACTTGATCACCACTTTCTTACCATACAAGCTCATTAATATTTGAGCAAAATATACCCTCATTTCCAGCTTGCTTTGTCCGAAAATGTTGACCAAAATTGCAAGGAGAAGAAACAAAAAAATATGTGGAAATTGGAGTGACACTTGTTGGCCAACTAAGGGCCTTGACCAAGACCAATTGTCTTGCCTTCTTATCACCTTGGAGCTGCCTTTCTTCTTCATTTTTCTGCTGCTTTGGCCGAGAGAGAGGGAGAGAAAAAACCAAGGGAGAGCTGTACCATTTTATCTTGAGTTTGAGTGTATTAAGTGAGGAAACAAGAAACTAAACCGATTAAAATCTTCCTTGAGTGTTTAGCTAGTGGTGTGTTGGTGAAATTTTGGAAGGAAAAGCTAGGGTTGCTCTTGGTAGTCACTTTAGCAAGATAATAATTCTGATTTCCCCATTTCTTACTCTTGATCTTGTTTAATTTGGCATAGCACCTTAAATTTGTGGTGGATGATAGTTATTATAATGATTTGAGTGGATATAGTGTATGTTTTCTTGAGATATATGAGTTAGGGTTTGAAGGAATTTCTGCCTATACTTGCTCTATGGATATTATATGTTGTATCTAAGCTTATATAAGAGGTTGTGGTGGTGATTGAGGCAAGAAATGAAGAAAGTTTCCTTTGAAAATGAAAAATTTCAGATTTCTGGAATTGTATGCTTCAGTTCTGTCCGGTTTCACTGCACTATGTTAGAGGCTGAATTAGGCTTGGTATAAAACATGAAAGTTGTATAGAATGATGTTTTATAATTTTCTACGAATTTTCAACTCAATCGGAGCAACGTAGCCTGTGAAAAGACAAAAATACCCTCGCTGCCCTAGGATGTTTCCAGTGATCCATTCTAGACAGTTCATCTAGTTGACCGTGTCTATTCACTATGATCCGTGCTGATTTAGCCATTTTCCAAAACATGAAAGTTTTATTACTTTGTCTTAGCTTTTCAACGCCTCAAAGAACGTTTTAAACGGACTTTGGTAGCCTGAGATATGGCCATTTAAATGTAGTACAGTTAACTAGCCGGTTAGTTGGAAGTTGGTTCTGTGAATTGGGAATTTGACTGAGTTACACTGGAAATTTGACTAAGGGATCTTCATGAAAGTTGTAGGCCCTCATCTTAGCTTCGAAATGGTATAATTTATACCCCAATCCGATAAGCGTAGCTTAGGTTGTGTCCGTTACGTAAAACTCTATCAAATCTGTCTCTTGTTAAACTTCATTTCCGCACTTGTTGTTAGCTTGATTTTTGTCCTTGTATTGTCTTGAGCCTATTGAATGGCTATTGAAATTAGATTGTTGTGTGTGTACCTTTGGGTTTGAATGAGGAAAATAATGAAACCATATATGGCTGAAAATAGGAAAATACAAAGGGCATGCTGCCCAAATTTACGCTCGAGGACTAGAGAAATATACTTGCGACTTGAGTAAGGGTTAAGAGTGATTACTACTTGAACTATCTAGGATACTTGCATCTTCTTGTTCCTAGGTATATAAGTAAGGACTTGGCCGAACTTGTACCCTCGGGAAATAAAATAATGACTGCTCGAAATATGTTTTCCTTGTACTTTCGAATCAAATGGCATTTTCAAGTATAAATGTTACACAGTTTTACCGTTTAAAAAGCGAACAAGTGTTTCACGACTATTCTCCAAGTGAATTTCAATTCTTGATTCTTATTGAACGAAACGTCTAAGTTTTGAACCTTAGTTGATTTTCAAAGTTCTTAAATCAAGTTTTATCGCAGATTTGGACTCCAAACCTAGAGTACCACCCAGACGCGAACACTAGAGGCACTACTTTTGGTGAGTGCTTCCAAATATCTGATTGAACTTGGTATTTGTGATTTCTCTTTGACAAATGTGATTACATGATATATAAATGATTTGACAGGGCAAGGGTGTACTTTGTCGCACTTGCCCTAATGAGACTTGTACTTATTCATCGATTTCAATTGACTTGCTTTACATATGTATGAATTATATCTTGCCTGGAATTCCAGAAACCCTGTGGCTAGTTAATCGAGTCGAGCCGGCAAGGGCCTGGTCGATTAGATAACAAACCCTGGGTAACTAGTAATGTCGAGTGGAGTGTTATCTCCTCGGCTAATCGGTATACTCGAGTATTACCACCCGTGTTTCATGTGGCGTGCGGGCCCGGATAAGGGGGTTGATCGGTGGACGGAGACTGGCGTGAAGTGGGGTTTTCTTTCTGGACTAATTATTACTGGAAAGTTGACGGAGTGTCAACTACCAATCGATCAAGCTGGGATGGTGCCGAGACATGAGCCACTGTATCCTTATATGTGAATATGATCCATATATTCTTGATTACCTGAAGTATTATCTCTTTGATTGGACTTGTTTGCTCGCTATTTCACTACTGCACTGTTATTACTTTGTTTGATGGCCAATTTGATATTTGAAAATTCACTGAGTTTTGGCTCACTCCGTTAGTTTTGTTTTCCTTACAGGGGTACGAGCGAGGCGTGAGACGTGTAAAGACTAGCGTAGTCTAGTTGTTTTGACTTTTGACTTGTACTCGCGCTAGTACTCGAATAGAATGTTTTGTATCTGGATTGTATACACTTTGAACCAGTTTGGGTATATTGAGGTTTTGTATCTTGATTGTGCATCAATGTAAATTATAAGCTTGAATTGCGATGTTATTTATGGTCCTCGGATGTATGCACGTGATACGAGTGAGTGAGTCCTGGCGAGAGTTGGGTAGGTGGTCCGCCGAACCCTTTGGTATGCCTTAGGGGAATGTGGGGTCGTCACACAAGTACTTGGGACCCTACCAGATAGTGCAACAGATAGGAAAGGTGGCCTACAGACTCCAGTTACCAGCACAATCAACGATACACCCAATCTTTCATGTTTCCCTATTAAAGAGGAAGGTGGGACAGAAGGTAGTTCCTGTACTTCAACTGCCAGGCACAGACGAGAAAGGACACTGAGGATAGAGCCACTGATAGTGCTAGATAGAAGAATTGTTAAGAAAAGAATGCAGCAACAGTCCAGTGGCTAGTGCAATAGTGGGAAGCCTCTCTCACAGAAGCTACTTGGGAAGACGCAGAGGATATTGAGCGAAGGTTTCCAGAATTTCAATCTTGAGGGCAAGATTGTTTTGAATGGGGAGCTATTGTCATGGAATAGAATTGAACTAAGAGCAAAGAAATGGAAGGCGTGATACTGGAATTAGAAGGCGTGATCACAAAAGAAGAAGAAGTGGATGAAAGCGTGATTCTGGAAGCACACCTTTTTTGGGAAAATCAGCTTAGCAACGTGAAGGCAGCAGCTGTGGTCCTACAACAGCTTGAAAACAATGGAGGACACGTGTCTTAATGTGATTATAACTTTTAGAAGTTAGTTATTGGCTTAGCAGATTTATATAAGGAGATTTGCTATTGTAATAGACTAGTGAATGTTTGTTATTTGTCAGATTTGGGACCATTCCCAATCTTCTTTCCCCCTCCCAAGTTTCCTCCCTTCTTATTCATCTTCTTTCTTTTGCTGCCCATTTCTGTAACTTCTTCAATTAATATCAATATATGAGCTTCGAGTTGTTTTTCTACTAATCCTGTTACCATTGGGAATTATTATCAAGTTCCATTAGCAAATTCAGCTTTGTCAATTTCAATTCATTCTCCTTAGCTCAGCTTGGTACCATTACATGCCCAAATGTTCATGGTCCAATGGCTGATTGACCATGCATGAATAAAAAAGAAGTTCAAAGAACTTGCAACAACCGTTCTGAAGACAAATGAAATAAGCCAAATTGACGGAAATACAGAACACCAAATGTAATACCCCAATAAAAAAATTAATATTATTTTAGGTCTCGTTCATAATTAAATAAGTTGAGAGTATGTGATTAAATATAGTAAAAATATTATTAAGGGACTTAAAGAGATATTTTGATCTTGTTTTAAGAAAAGGAGAGTCGTACTTCATATATTATTGTAGCCCTAAAACAAATAAACGACGCACATGGGATATTTTTCCCGTTCTTTTCTTTTCAAATCAAACAACGCAAATTGTTTTGTTCCAAGTGACGAGGAACGCAGGGGAATTTGACGAAAGGTTTGGCATCAAGAGGGAAACGAGTGTGTGCATGATCCATAGACTACTGAAGGGAAAATTGCTTATACTTCTTGTTCAGTGAGGTCTTAACTCCATGTTGCTGCGTAGGGTAATATTATAATTGATTTATCACATATCAAGTAGAATTGACAGAACTTGTTTGATGCCTTAACATGGGCTTCAGTAGTTCAATTCATACTTCATTGATGGAGTACTCTTGGGCGTTGGGAATATTATAATAGGTCATTTGGTAATTAGTTTGACTGCTTCGGGCCATTTGAGTTGGGCTTTCATAAATTTAGATTCAATTCATTTAATTTGTAACGTTTTTGAGATTCGAGCTATGAGTTTCATGTTGTGTTCCAAGTACAGCTGCAAACGATTCGAGTCGAATCTAGTTTCGGCCTAATCGTGTCGAGTCTTGACTTAATTTTATTGAATTCGAACTCAAGTTTGAGCTTGACGAGCTGACAATTTAAAACTCGAGTTCGAGCCGAGCTCGAGCTCAAAAAAATAAAAAATAATTATTTTATTTTTTAAAAAATAAATAAAATAATATTTTTTTCTTAATAAATAATAAAAATATTAAGGATGCATATGCAATTTTACTATTAAAATTAAAATATATATATATATACTCGAGCTCGCGAGCCGACTTGCGAGTTAACGAGCTTAATATTTTGAGCTCAAGTTTGAGTTGAGCTCGATATTGATCGAGCGGTTCGGGAGCGGCTTGGTTCGTTTGCAGTCATAGTTCCAAGTGACGAGGAACGCAAGGGAATTTGACGAAAGGTTTGGCATCAACAGGGAAACGAGTGTGTGCATGATCCATAGACTACTGAAGGGAAAATTACTTATACTTCTTGTTCGGTGGGTTCGTAACTCCATGTTGTTGCGTAGGGTAATATTATAGTTGATTTATCACTTACCATATAGAATTGACAGAACTTGTTTGATGCTTTAACATGGGCTTCAGTAGTTCAATTCGTACTTCACTGATGGAGTACTTTTGGGAATATAATAATAGGTCATTTGGTAATTAGTTTGACTGCTTAGGGCCATCTGAGCTGGGCTTTCATAAGTTCATATTCAATTCATTTTATTTGTAACACTTTTGGGATTTGAGCTATGAGTTTCAGGTTGATAAATGTGAACTTTATACTTGACTCACAAAATATTCGAGTTTTTGAGCCTTAATCGAGTTTAATGCAAACTTACTTATTACTCTTCAATTTTCTTAATACAATTACTATAACTATTAAGTTGTAAAACTAATTTAACATTCACGAAACTACATCATTAAAACTATACATGAACAAGTCATAATTCGTAAAAAATACATAAATAAAGAATTTTTTAACAATATTTATATTTAATTTGTTCAAAGTACATGATAAATAGTAATAAAACATGTGGTTTGACGGGTTTTAAATATGCACTCAAATTTAATTCCAAATACTTCCGTTCTCTGCAATTATACATGTCGTAACTACAGTGTAAGGAGTGTAAGGGTTGATCCCATAAGAAACTTGAAATTCAATCACTAGTTCCTTACTTCACTCTAATATTTAGACGGCAAACAAATTAGACAATAAAAAGTGACTATGTCAAACACACTAGAATTGTAAGCTGAACATGTAGATGAAATTCTTGAGGAGAAATTACCAAATATAAAATTCTAAGGTGTAGATTCCAGTAATGGTCTAGAATACAAGTGAAATGATCATTCTCTTGCTAATTACTCTTGTCTCAAGGGATTCATTTTCAAAGTTAATGAAGACTCATTCTCATGATGAATTGATTGTAACTAACATCATTCTTCCTACTCTAGGAGTGAAAATATAAATACTAGTTCATATAATTCATGAAATGCAACAACAAAAATCCACCCAAGTACATCACTACTCTCGTGTGTCTATTCCTTACGTTCCATTCATTCTTTTATATCATTGTTACTCAATTTTATTGATTAACAACAACTAAATAATTTGCAAAAAGGAAATTGGTTTTTGGTAATTGAATGGCCATGGACATACATGATCAAGAGTTTTTATGATGATTGGACTTGTTAATTGGGTTGTTGACAGGGAGTTTGATTCTTTTATAAGGGGAAACTCTATCAAAAGTTTTTAAAAATTCTTCAAAAATTTTGAAAAATGATGTCCAGTTACCTTAAATATAGTGCTAAGTGACTAAATTAGTTCCCTAATTTTGGAAGAAATTGTGCACTTACTTTGAAAAATTCATGATTTAATAATTTGGAACACCTTGACTATGATGATGAATTGTAAAATAGGAAACTATACCTTGTTAAGAAGAAAAAATTGTGCCTATAAGTGCATGTTTGATGACTTTCCTTATTTTCTCTTGATTATGTTGGTTGGGGGATATGTATAGTTTATGTGAGTACAATTATCTTCCAGTTATTCTCCTTAGTTCTTAGCCTAATTTTTGTAAGAGGGGATTTCAAAAAAAAAAGAAAAAAGAAAAAGAGAAGAAGAAAAAAAAGAAGAAGGAAAAAAGGGAAAAAAAAGAAAAAAGAAAAAAGAAAAAATAATGAATAAGAGTGAGTTTCTATTTCCAAGAACTCTTGTATTAAGTAATCGGGGTGTTCATCTAAAAGTGTTGATCTTCGTGTCAAATGGTATTTGAGTGGGCAGTTGTTGAGTGACTGACAATCTTCATCTAAAAATATCATTTGTCGCATCAAAAGACAATTTCCCTAAGGAGCACTAGAATATATGCAAAAGTAATAAGAACCCCTCTACTTATATGCAGGAATTTTATCATGGCAAGAACTTGGAGAATGACTTGGGAAAACTGTATTTCACATAGCTATTGCGGGTCATTCACTGTTATATTCAAGTTGAAGATAAAGGAATGAGTCGAATATGTTATCTTAGGCATACAATAACCTTTGTTTAGCTTGATATATGAGTACTTGAAATATTGACGAAATTATAAGGGTGTTTCTTATTGTTAAATGAAATGAATTTGAATAAGTAAGTGTGTACATTCCTATCTCTTAAACTTTTGGTATTGCTTTTTGATTGTTTGAGAACATGCAAAAGTTAAAGTGTGGGGGAGTTGATAATAGCATTTTATGGACTATATTTTGTGACCATTTCAAGTGATTTTAAATCATGTTTGGCTTAAAACAATAGCATTAAGGATGAAAATCTTTCATAAGTTAATGTTTAAGCACATGTGATTTAATGTTAGAAGTTTTTAGTTTCCTTTCACTTGTTTGGATGATTGAATTTCGTAGAAAAAGAATAAAAATTTCATTGGAAGTTTGATCATCAAATCAAGTAAGAAAAATCTCAAGTATGCAACGATTAAGTCAAGAAAAAAGGATAAGAAATCGGTCATTGACAAGAAATGGTTAAAAGCCTCGGTGTGGTGACAAAATGATTGAAGAAGATGATCAAATTTTCTTTTTGAGACAAAACCGGTTCTTGTCCAAGGTTCGATTTCTCTGTCGGTTCCTACTTTTGCAAGTTCCACAACTTGTACAACTTGATTATTTTTTATGAATTGGTGTTAGGTGGATCAACCATGACTGATGAGACATAAAGGAGGTTAGATTAACTTGTGAAGAAGTTTCATTAACACTTTTTGAGCGTTCCTAAGTTGGAAGAATTATGCAGTCTTTTTTCTTGCCAAGTTAAATCAATCTTTGTTTTGTATAACATTCAGTAAATTGACTAGCATAGAATACAAAATGTATAACTTGTAACCTAATGTGACTATTTCATATTATGAAGTTTGACCAAATTTCATTATACTTGTTTGGTAGTACGTGCGTTGTGCGTTTTACATTACACTACAAACTAATTATACAAAAATCATTGTACTTAAGATTACAAGGAGGAGAAAAGTACTGTTTGACTAATTTAACCATTTAAGAATATACTCATCTGATTTGTATGTGTTCTATGCAATTACATATTTTTTTGACATTAAAAGAAAAAAAACTAAAGTTATACTCAAACTGTGTAAAGTTAAGAATAAATGCGCCTTAATAAGAATTTTTTTAAAATTTTTTTTATACATATTGATATTAATTTTGTATTAACCTTTTAATAGCTATACCCAGGTGTGGCCAAAAGTGATCGCTTTATGTCATCAAGTTTGATCACTTTTTTATTATATTATACAACAAAAAAAGGTAATGAATAAATCAAAGGCTTTCAAAGACTTTTCAAACTACCAAAAAGTTGGTTCTAGATTTTACCTTTATCACCTAATCAACTGAGTTCTTGTTAAGTTGGTCTTGATTTTCACTTTCCAATTTTCATATCCCAAATGACTCGTTAGAAGTTATACTTTTGCCGTTTAACAAGTCCAGTCTTAATTAAACACAAAGCGCTAATAGCAGTGTGAAGTATGACATTCAATTATGAACTCAAACAAGAGCGAAATGTACAGCAGGAAGAATCCGAGAGCCATAAATTAAAAAAAATGAATAAAAAGGGACAATTTAAAAAGAGTTTTTCAACAAAAGAGCAGAGACAATTAAACAAAAAAACTTTAATGACTATATTACATATTTAATAACATTGGATGTTTCCTTGTACGTACCCAGTTCCTACAAATTTTCCTGAAAGAGCCAATAAAATGTTTTTCAATTATGCTGAATTTCTGATTGTATTCTAAAATCGGTTACATCACCAGCAAAACTAGGCAATGATAACTCACTCACACTAATGATGGTGCAGGCAAAAACCATAAAGAAGTTCAAAGTCAAGAATCCATGCATTGAATTACTTTTGTTGATAGATTCGTTGCTTGTTTGTTTGTATTAATCTGGATGTATAATCTATATGCACTGGCCACCTTCAAATGCGACCATCAGATTTTCATATCAGTAATAATCACTACTTATGTTTTGTTGTTCCGCTAGAATAAAAATACAAATGTTAAATAGAAAAATTAACAGTAGTTATAATAATAATAATTATAACAGTAATAAAATTAACTATAATAAAATAGTTAAAATAATAATATAATAATGCATAAATATGGAGGGTTGAGACACAGATATCTCGCTTTCTTTAAGGTGATTCAAGTTTCTGTGGAAGAATCAACTTCGATACAGTAGAATCTCCGACTTGTCACCCCAAGGATACAACAGTTCAGCCACACTTGCTGACACTCTTTCTAGATTGTATAATTAGGAGAGTATAGATCTACAAACACCTTTTTTCTTGCCTAACTATGAGATAGAAAATAGTGAATTTAAACTCACAAGACATAAATTGTAGTAGTAGTATTTTTCCATCTCAACTATACATATTTATAGGTGAAGAAAAGTTAGACAAACATAACCTACACCACTAATAAGACACCAAGTAAATGCTGAAATTATTTGCCATTCAAAACGCATTGAAATTTGTACTATAGGTTACAAAAACTTATTATAATTGAAAATTCATAATTTCACATAATAATTCTTTAGTCAACATCCATTCAATTCAAATTTGAATTGTAAGTTACAAAACCTCAATGTAATTGAAAAGTCAGAATTTCACATAATAAGTCTTTATTCAAAACCATTCAAACACCTATAAATTGCAGAAAATTTTGCCAATTTATTTTCCTTGTAACATGCACATTTAATTGAGAATTTATTATTTTATTAAAATACTTCAACATGTTTAAATAACAAATAATATCTAGAGCCAAAGAGATTTTGGTTTAGTGGATAATTTTGAGATTCAAGGACTTAAAGCTCTTGAATTTAAATTTCCCTTCCACCTCTCCGTTTTTTAAATTCCATCCTTTCATGCTAAAACAATAAAAGAAAAAGAAAAAAAATCAAGAATTCTTGTTTTAAATTTCTTAATTACCTTGCAAATATAAGACTCTATGGTAGGCCTCCTTCCCAATTATGCCCCAATTAGGCCTTTTAGTCCGAATTCCTATCGGCACAACCATGGGTCCAGGTTGGGCTTATACTTAGGCGAATTTCTCATCACTAGTTTCCGAATATATATAGCAACATAAGCTTTCTCCTCCAAAAGCGCCAAAACTCACAATTCAAATAGAACCTAAGCTTCTATGGCGGACTACCTCTCCAGTTAGCTAGCTAAGTACTCGTACTGACAAAAGAATGAAGGATTGCAACCATTCTAGAACGTTCAAGGCTAAGACTAGGGGTGATCAAACTTAGGGAAAAACTAAAAAATTGACCGATCCAATCTAAATTGAATTTCAAATTTTATTAAAATAGAATTCAGTAAAATCAAAATATATCCAATTATAATATTTGGTAAAATAGTTTGAGAGTAGATATTAAAAATATATTATCATATTATTGATTACAGGCTCAATTTTCAAAATTTTTATTATATATATAATAGTTATATACATACATATTACTAAATACTAATTAATAATGAATTAATCTTCTATACATTGACAATGTATATATTTTTACCGTTAGATACATGACACGTAATCTAAATTTAAATTTTACATATGTGTCATGCATCTAACTATGATAATGTATATATATACTATGAGTGTATATAAGATTAACTCATTAATAATTAGTTAACTATTGATTACTAACTAGTAGTCTAGTACTAGTATAGTATTTACATACTTGTTGAGATCACATGATATACATAGTTATCAACGTCATGTGTGGAACCCTCAAAGAGTACGCTATATTTACATTCTTGAATAGACAAACTAACAGTTTGTTGAAATGGACATAACTGTCCTAGAATGATTGTCCTGACAATAATCCTTATCTTTAATGGGAATGGGGATCATTTTTTTATCAAAAATTCCGGCATATTGTCGGTCAAGATATTATTCGTTGGGTTCTTTCTTTTCTTAATAATGGACCTTTTGATGAGTGCATTAATCACACATACGTAGTTCTCATTCCCAAATGCCATGACCCATCCAATATTTCTCAATTCCACCCAATTAGTCTTTGTAATGTCGTCTATAGATTAGCTTCAAAGGCCATTGCTACTAGGTTTAGTTGTGTTCTTGCAGAAATTCTCTCTCCCTATCAATCTGCTTTCCTACCAAGGCGTCTTATTATTGACAACATTCTCATTGCCTATGAGCTTAATCATACCCAAAAGTTAAAAGTTGCGGCCAAGGAAGGATCCATGTCTATCAAACTGGACATGAGAAAAGCTTTTGATAGTTGAATGGCCTTTTCTTCAGAAAATGATGTTAGGGGTTTTCATTCAGATTTTGTTAATCTTATTTATCGTTGTATTTCGACAGTTTCCTACTCCTTTCTACTTCATGGTCATCAGTTTGGTCACCTAAAGCCCCAACATAGTGTTCGGCAAGGGGATCCTATCTCCCCTTATGTATTTCTCATTTGTGCGGAGGCTTTTTCTTGTTTATTATAAGAAGCAGATCGTTATGGTAATATCTCTGGTGTCCGAGCAAAAGTTGCTGGACCAAAGATTTCTCACTTGTTATTTGCAGATGATACCTTGTTGTTTGGCAAAGTGACACTCCGTGAAGCTCAGCATATCGAGTCTATTTTGCAACTCTATAAATCTGCTTCGGGACAGGAAATAAACTTGGACAAATCTGCTATAGTTTTTAGCAGCAATACTAATTCCGAGGTGCGGCATAGCATTACTAATTATCTTGGCATTAAAGAGGTTGTGACACACGACAAATATCTGGGACTCCCAACAATTATTGGGCGCTCAAAAAGTGCAGTTTTCTCATCAATAAAAGATAGAATATGGCAAAAGATCGATGGTTGGAATGAACAGCATTTGTCAAGGGCAAGGAAGGAAGTAATGATCAAGGCTGTGGTCCAGGCTATCCCTACATATTCTCTGTCTTGTTTCAAATACCCTGATGCATTGCTCAGTGACATCTAGTCAATGATAAGTGATTTTTGGTGGGGTGATGGAATAAAAGGGAAACCTATTCATTGGGTTAGCTGGGATAAGCTTTGCACCAATAAGGAAGATGGAGGAATGGGATTCAGGCAGCTGAAGTCATTTAATCTCGCATTGCTAGCAAAGCAAGCTTGGCGCATTGGAACACAAACCTCCACACTTTTACATTAGATTTATAAGGATAAGTACTTCCCCAACTCTGATTTTTTTCAGGCAACAGAAGGTTCTCGTCCCTCTTGGACTTGGAGAGGAATCTGTGAAGTGCACAAATATATAGTAGCAGGTAGCAGATGGCGAGTCAGGAATGGAACCAACATCAAAATCTGGCATGACAGGTGGCTACCTCGACCTTCAACTTTTAAAGTGATATCTCATTTGGAATTATTCCCTGATGATTCTATCGTAGCTTGCTTAATTGACAATACTAAAAGAGCTTAGAAGTTGGACCTTTTGTAAGACCTTTTTTGGCTGGATGAAGTTGATATGATTAAGAGTATTCCAATAGGAGACTCTCATAATCAGGACAAACTTATCTGGCATTATACTAAAAATGGATTTTTCACTGTAAAATCGGCCTACCATCTAATCAAACAGCAGTCCAAGGATTGGCAGAGTTTAGCTTCGTGCAGCAACAGTATGATGACAAACACATGGGGTAGATTATGGAAGCTGAGTTTGGCAACAAAAGTCAAAATTTTTCTGTGGAGGGTTTGCACGGACTCTTTGCCAACTAAAGTCAAACTTCAAACACATGGAGTATTGCTGGAGGCATCTTGTGTTGTTTGTCATGCTCCATCTGATGACATGAATCACATCTTCCTTTCTTGTCCAGTAGCTATTCAGTCATGGGCACTTAGCCATTTATCTACAAAAGTTCATTTGGATACCGCTCAGCAAGTCACAATCTGGCTCCCTAATCTCCTACATCATCTATCAAGAAAAGACATGGAATTAGTAGCTATAATACTGTGGAATCTTTGGAACAATCGCAACGGAGTTACCTTTGAAGGTTCACCTAGAGACCCCCTTAGTTTGGTTTCTTTTCCTATAAACTATGTACACCAATATCGGGAAGCTGTTTCAAATTCGACACATGACTCAATAACTTCTATGCAACACCAAGCCACACAAACTCTTTGGAAAAAACCTCAAATGGATTTTGTCAAAGCAACTATTGATGGGGCCATTTTTCCATCTGAAGGATTCTCGGGTATTAGGGTGGTGGTGCGTGATGGCGCAGGCGATTTCATAGCTGGATATTTTAGCCCTGGATGTGATCGAAACTTATGCGGCGAAATTTGCAACTAAATTGCTGGCTGAGTTAGGCTATAGTCACGTTGCTCTTGGGGGTGACAATCTAAAGATTACAAAAATGCTTCAGCAATATGACTCTGATGATTCAGCATGTGGCGTATTGATTGATGATGTCTTGCAACTTCTGCAAAATTTCACCAAGTGGGAAGCCATATGGATACCACGTTCTTTGAATGGTGCAGTCCATAGCTTTGCTAGGAATGCTTGTACTGTCATGGATGACTATTTGTGGAAACATTCACCTCCATCTTTTGTATTGTCCGCACTTCAGACGCACCTTATTCCATCTTAATAAAACTTTATGCTTTTCTATCAAAAAAAAAAAGGGAATGGGGATGGGATGATTTTTAGATTCATCTGTCCCAAACAATTTGTGATCTAGATTTTATCAGCAGTGCAAAATTTGAAAATGTAGTTTTTAAATCATGTCACTACATTTTGACAAAACTGGCATACACAAATCTACATAAATAGTACTTGCAAGTGATATGACTGTTACAAAATTGTACAAATAAATGACTTGCAATTTGTTTGAAGAATATTACATCATTCATGAATGGTCGACGTAACTGGCATGCACAGATCTACATAAATAGTACTTGAATATAAAATGACTGTTAAAAAATTGTACAAATAAATTTAAATGACTTGCAATTTGTTCGAAAAATATTACATCATTCATGAATGGTCGCGCTAGCAACTATTTGTGCTCCTCTTCAATCCTTCACCCACTAACAAATAGCCTATGTATGTAAATAAACTGATGCTCGTGTAGAAAGCTTTGTACTGATATAGCCAATCAGAAGATGGCTACATTAGTGCAATAAAACCATACCAGTCATACAAAACTTGTTGCCACAACCTTCTATCATGTTATCATTCTATCTATCACTAGTTTTGTGGTAGAATGTTTACATATATTGTTACTCCACTATCATCATGTTTATTTTTTCTATCGAAAACAAACCATGTTTATTTTTCTCATTTTCAAGCATAAAAATCAGCCTTAAGCTGTCACTCGTGTCAAAATTTTTCAAAGTCAATCACATCATTTCCTGGTTAATAGAAATATGAATAGCATTGCATATATATATATATATATATATATATGTGTGTGTGTGTGTATATATATCTATGTTCAACACTAATAAATCATGGTTTTTTCTTTTTAAAATAAGTGTACTAAACAAAGAAAGTGTATCAACTATTAGGGTCGGTTTGGTTCATGGGATGATACAGAATTGAATTAATCATTCTATGTTATCCTTTATTTGGTTATATTTTACACATGGGATAACGCATCCCAACTAACCAAATTAATCCCCTATTCAAGAGATAAAATTATTCCACAGGGAAGGTGTATTAGTCATCCTCAAATGACTAAGAGATAAGATGATGAAATTTTAAACTAATTTATCCTTACAATATAAATTTATACTCTCATAATTATATAACTTTACCCTTACATGATAATATAACATGAATGGACTAATTTGTCCCAACTAATTAATTTAAGTTTTTTGACTAATTTGCCCCTACTACCAACATAATGATATTTGGACTAATTTGCCCTTGCGAGTGATACAAATTCATACTGAATATTATATAATCATACTCTCACATAATAATATGATAATAAATGGACTAATTTGACCCTACTAATTATGTTAAAATTTTTGACTAATTTGCCCCTATTCATTATTTTAAATTTTTTTGACAAATTTACCCCTATTAATTAATTTAAAATTTTTGATTAATTTCCCATACTTACATCATAATAAAAGGACTACATTGCACTTGGATTAAATTGCCCCTACTAACCTTATTTTTTTCAATCAAATTCTATATGAATACATAATCTTATCAATTGGGCTGTACAAATAAGGGCTTCAATAAGCTCAAGTTCGACGCCAAAAAAATCTTCCACATTGACTTAACCTGGCTCATTTAAAACTCTTAAATGGGTTGAATTTTATTCAATTTAGCCCTAAATTAGCCAAAAATTGGTCATTATTTAATTAAATTTCAAATTTAGATTCAAAACCTAGATTAAAACCTGTTTTTATGGGATCGAATGGCCTGAGTTTGACTGAATGCAAATTTTTATATACCAAAGCCCTTGCTATACTTTACAATTCTAAAGTTTCAAATTACTTTATTTTAATAAAATTTATAAATTATTTTATTAAAATGATCTTACAAATTAAGGGGTACTTTGGTCATTAAAATAGTATTCCTATCTCATCTAATCTCTAACCAAACATAGGGTAGGATTATTTTCTAATATATCCTATCCAACCTAAAACTAACCAAACATTAATGACTTAGATTATCAACCCGAGGATGACTCAACCTAGCATTAATAATTCGAGGATGACTTAACCCATCTCATCCAATCCATAAACCAAACAAACCCTTAATGCTTTAAATTTATCATCATATTCTTGAATTTTATACTTTTCCACAAGAAAATTATCCTCCTGCTAAATATATACTGCTGGATTCCACTTCACAATTGGTGTCATAAAGTATCAAATAGACAAACCCATAAATCAAGTACCAAAGCATAACTACACAACAGTTGCAGTAGTGATGACTCATCGTTTTTATATCAGTTACCACTTCTAAGTGAATATCATACACTTGTAACACAAGCTTAAAAATGGGCAATTGTTCTCGAAACAAAAGCAATAATATTTGTCCCCAACTTGAAATATTGTCAACAGGCCTTGATGTAATCTAATCATTGCTAATTAGCTGCAGCTTGATTTTGCAGCACTGCATCCTAATTTAACATGTCGTGCAAATCAATTTACCCCAACTTTGCTTCTCTAGGCTAACAATATCAATGAAACAAAATCAATTGAACCCCAAGCTCTTTGATTTTGTATCCATGACCTAGCCCCCTATGTCCGGTGATATTTGTAATCAATCGTCATCTTCAATTCGCATGCGACAAATGTGGTTACCTAAATATTGATAGGGTATAAGACTTCAAAGAATAGTCAGTTTTGAATATTATAGAGGAAAATATATATGTTGAAGTATAACATTTATCGAGGCAAACCATTTTGCCGTTAGAAAATATTTAATTATTTCTTTTAGTATGATACTAGTCATGGAGTACGTGATTTGAATGTGAACGTGATGCTTTTGGTTTTTTTTTTTGGGAGAAACTGAATTGTTTGAAAAGAAGAAAAATGTTTGAATGAAATAAATGTAATTGAAACAATAAAAGAAGCATAATATCGATATTTAATTTGCTTTTTCTTTTGAATTTTGTTAGCTTTAACTAACGCAATGTGAGAACCCAGAAAATTATTTTATAATTTCTCTTATTTTTGAAAAATTTAATCTATATTTTCTTTTATTTTACCTTACTTGCCTTAATTTCACGATGATTTTATTGATTGAGTCAAGATTTTTACCATTCTCTTTTTTATATTTTAGTGCGTGTTAAATTTTGTAGAGTATTAAGGTAGTTTGACCGACTAGTGATATGTGTGTGTTATATTTGATGGACGAGAACAAGTGTGATACTAGAGGGAGTATGTGATTAGAAGTGTTAAGAGTGTATTAGAGAAACCCTAGATATTTTGGAGATTAGATATAAAATAAGAGACAAAGAGATGGGTATTACTCTTGCTTCGCCACTTGTCGGTCATCCATCAAGTCTTGACTAAGACTTTGACTAAGAGAAAACTTGTATTTATCTTCCAAATTAACACCAAAATCCCTTCATCTTTTCCTTGATTTGGCCGAAACTAGAGAGGAGAAAGGGAGAGAAAAGAAACCAACTTCTAGCCTTGATTTCTTGCTCAATCCATGAGAAATCCAAATATTAACCCTAATCCACACCGATTAATTTTGAGTTAAGGTTGGAGGGAAGCTTTTGGTGGAGTTACTTGAGAAAGAAAGCTTTTGTCTTGCAACTTATCTTGGGGTTTTGGGTATTATACTAAGAACCTCTCTTTTTCCTTCTTATTTTGCCATTTAAGCAACATATGACTTGATTGTGATGGATTTTATGGAAGATTTCATGATTTTGCTTAGCAGGTTGTAATTTTCAGCTTTGAAATGTATTGGACAGCTTTGATATGAATGGTTTAGTTTTGATATGACATTGGATGAACTTATAAGCTTTGAAATGAGGTTTTCTAGCTTCTATGTACGATTTTCGAGCTTTAGTGCTAATTTTCAGCTTTCATTCAAAATTTCCAGCCTTGAATTATTATTTTCCAGCTTGCTAAGAAATTTTGGACTGCCATGAAGATTTTCCAGCTTGTACATGTATTTTTGGCTTCACTTGAAGGATTTCTAGCTCTTGGTGTTAAATTCCAACTTAGGGTTTAAATTTCCAGTTTAGATATATGTTGAATATATGCTAGGTATATGACTAATATAGCTAGCTTTGTGGCTGAAATAAGGACCCTTTGTAGCTTATAACTGTGGACTTGTTTGGGACTGTTTTGCTATGAGATTATAGCCTTGAAATTGGAGGAAAATGTAGGGGAAAACGGGGGAGATGCTGCCCGTTTTTGTTCTTGTAGTTTAAGTGAGTGGAAGTGATAGTGGAAATGTGATTTTTAGATGATTTGGACTTAGTTTGCTTAGGGATGCTTGAGTCCACTCTAGTGGTGGTATATGAGCTGAAATTTTGCCAAAATTCATACATTTTGCATGGTGAATACGATGATCATTTTAAACATGATGTTTAGTTGCGTATGTCAAGTTTTAAACTTAAAATATTTTACCCGTTTTCTTCCCAAAACAAAAAGGAGCGAGCATGTATCTTGCATAGGGTTACTAAGCCATGAGGTCTATTTATATAAGTTCTATTTACATGATTTTCCTTTGATATTAACAAGCGAGGGTTGAGGTGTGAATTTAGGGCATTTTTGTTTTCCTCTTGCATATGATTTTATTTACAACACTTGTTACAATCTATTTCTTTCCATGTGTGTTAGTTTTGAGCCAAGATAAGAGGTTTAAATGAAAGGAAATGGTTTCTTCAAATCATTTTCTAGTCGGACGATTTCCAACTTTGCACTTTGAAAGTCTTGTTCTAATCTCCTCAAACGTTTGATTATAATTGATGTCGTGTGCTCCAAATGACTCTTGAAACATTGATTTAGTATGCGCATGAGGTTTTCGCTCGACTTGAACAAGAAAATGTTATATTTTTGATAAGTTATGGCTTTGTATTGCTAGTCTTTTAATATAGTATATGACCACCGGACTTGAGAGAGTTCAGGAGGATGAACCAGGGTTAAAGTGAAAGATTGCGATTGATCGGTGAGTCATCCTTGCATGTTGTGCTTCCAATGACTATGTGGAATGTTGTGAATGTTTACTTGAATGTTAAACGCTTTTCAATTATTGTTAAATGGATTTTCAATGGCGAGTGTGTACTTTATCGCACTCGACCTAAGTGAATGTGAATTTTCAATGATCAAATGATTGAATGTTACTTGTGTATGAATGTAAGCCTTTGGCTGAACTGGACCCTTGCCCTTCTGTTGATCTTGATCCCTATCTTTTGATGTTTACAAAACAAATGGATGTTACTAATGTCTCTTAAAAGATCTATTCAGTTATGAAGCAAATTAGTTCCAAAGATCAAGTACAATTGAAAGATGACAAAGTATGCTGAAACTGTCGGACGCTCAAGAAGTCAGGATCGGACGTCCGATAATCATTGCACAACTTCGGACGCATGCTTCGGACGTCCGATAGGATCCTTCGAAGTCGACGAAACTATCGGACGCTGAATATGTCTCTACCGGACGTCCGATAGAAACAAGATAAATTCTCAAATCTGTTTATTTGCTGTCGGACGCACAAAGAGCTTGCACCGGACGTCCGAAAGAATTGAAGAAAATCTCTGAAACTCACTGCCTGCTGTCGGACGTATAAAACAGGGCTATCGGACGTCCGACACTCCAACGGCTAGTTGACTCTTCAGCTACTTTCTATCCGTTGGAAGCTTTAATGAGGCTCTTTCTTGGTCCTATATAAATAGTGATTGGTCAGATACTTTAAACAACTTTGGCACACTGAAGATACAAAAGATCTAGAGAGACTTTAGTGAGAAAATACTCTTCAAAGAAGATTTGTAGTCTTAGTGGTGTGAGGTTCATTGTAAGCTTTTCATTTGTGAGTGAATACTTCATGAGTGTAGCTCTGTGAGGGTTGTCCTGAGGGATAGTAAAACGTCCTGGCTTGACCGAGGGAGTTCGGGGCAAGGAGGAGGTGAACCTTCCTTTGTACACAAGAGTGATTGTAATTCATCAATTTGAAGTAGCTTGTTTGAAGCTCAAGAGGAGCTGGGTAGTTAATTGGTTTGCAATTCTTTCCTTTTACTTATTGTTACATTTGTGTTCTTTAAATTGATTATCTCTTCTACTCCCAAACAGTCTTGCTTTCTTGTTAATTGTCTTATTGGTTGTCTTCGGGCCTTACAATTGGTATCAGAGCTTGGTCTCCTAGAGATTAAGCTCAATCGGCTTGGGAGTAAAAATGACAACCAATAATGCTATGTTTTTTGAAGGACATTCTGTTATTAGACCACCTATGTTTAATGGGTCAAATTATGTGAGTTGGAAAGAAAGAATGATTATTTTTTTGCAGTCTATTGATATTGAATTGTGGTTTATTATTAGTGAAGGTCCTTATGATACCTCTCTTATAGATGAAAATACTCACAGATCTAGACAAAAAATGAGAAGTGAACTGACTGCTGCGGATAGAATTCATCTCACCTTAAATGCAAAAGCCATGAATGTGTTATATTGTGCCTTAGATTTAAATGAATCTGCTAGAGTCAAAGGCTGCAAGTCAGCCAAGGAAATTTGGGATAAATTGAGACAATTTCATGAAGGTAGTGAGAATGTTAGAGAACAAAAGAAGTCCATTCTGGTTACCAAGTATGAATCATTCAAGATGGAATCTCATGAAAATATAGATGAGATGTACTGTAGATTCAACGACCTCATTAAGGACTTAGAAGTGCTGGAAAAAGAATATTCTCTAGGTGAGAAAAATAGAAAAATCCTGAATGCCTTGTCCAATGATTGGGAAAATAAAGTGACTGCTATTGAGGAGGCTAAAGATTTGAATACTATGCCTATTGAATCTCTTGTTAATTCTCTAACCTCTTATGAGCTGAAACTTAAATCCAAAGTGCAAGAGGAGGAGAATGCGAAAGTAAGAAGGAACATTGCTTTAAAGGCATCTCAAGATGAAGATGATTCTGCCTCCCTAGATGAAGAAGATGTGGAAGTTGATGACAGTGATCTTGCTCTCATCACAAGAAGTTTCAAGAGGATTCTCAACAAGAAGAGATTTAGAAGAGGAGGATCTAGCAATTCAGATTCTAATCAATTCAACAATGCAAGAAATAAAGGAAGATATGAGACCAACAAAAAGCAAGGTGACAAGTGCTTTGAATGCGGCCAACCTGGACATTATGCAAGTGAGTGTCCAGTGAAGAAGAGAAAAGGTGAAAGAAAACCCAGATTCAATAACTTCCAGTTCACATGGAATGAATGCAACTCCGATGGTGAAATTGAAGAGGAAGAAGAATCTGCTCAATTGGCTTTCATGGCCATTGGAGATGATGAGGTAACAACTTGTAACTCTCAAGTTGAAAGTGATGATGAAACTGATGATGATCTTGAATCTTTCATTATAAAATTGCATGATAGTTTGACAGAATCCTATGCTAGAAACAAGGAGTTAAAACAGAAAATTAGTTTTTTGCTTCGAGATAATGCAAATCTTTTTCAACAAAATAAAAAGTTGAAAGCTGAAAATGATTACTTCAAAAAGAGTGAGACTGCTTTACATTTTGAACTTGATAGAAAAATAAAACTTTGTGAATTGTTCAAAAAGGAACAAGGTGATTTGAAAAGAAGAATGAATGGTTTAAATGAGTTGCTTAAACACAAGAAACAAGTCTGTTTTCAAAAGAATATGTTGAATTCTAATTCCAACGAATTTGCTATCCATAGAAAAAGGCAAGTCAGATTTATTAAACCTATTCATGTGAATAACTCTTTGGTTATGTGTAATTTCTGTTGTCAAAAAGGTCACATGAAAAGTGATTGATATGTGAGAAAAAATATAAAAAAAGGCATGAAATGCATGTGGATAGTTAGACATGATACTAATTTTAACAAGTAGGAGGTTTTGTCTAATCATTGCAGTGATTCTTGTTCATAATATTTTTTCTTTTGATACTTTGATCTGAGTTTTCGCTGATATCTTTGAATACTACTGAATCCATATGATGTCAAAAAGAGAGATAAAAGAATAATGCTGATCTCATGATGATTTGCTGTGATTGCTGTCATTTCTCTATTTTTTCTTGGAATATTGAATTCTCTGTTATTGTTGCTGGATTATAGTAGTTGATTTTTACTCTTATGATGACAAAAAGGGGGAGAAATGGATGCAATGTGTAAGGGGGAGTTATTCTGAGATTATGAGTTTGGCTCTTAAAAGTTTTGGTTGCAATGATTGAGGGGGAGCTTATACTTATTTTTGTTTCTTTCCATCCATTGTTTTGTCATCATCAAAAAGGGGGAGATTGTTGATCTTGATCCCTATCTTTTGATGTTTACAAAACAAATGGATGTTACTAATGTCTCTTAAAAGATCTATTCAGTTATGAAGCAAATTAGTTCCAAAGATCAAGTACAATTGAAAGATGACAAAGTATGCTGAAGCTGTCGGACGCTCAAGAAGTCAGGATCGGACGTCCGATAATCATTGCACAACTTCGGACGCATGCTTCGGACGTCCGATAGGATCCTTCGAAGTCGACGAAACTATCGGACGCTGAATATGTCTCTACCGGACGTCCGATAGAAACAAGATAATTTCTCAAATCTGTTTATTTGCTGTCGGACGCACAAAGAGCTTGCACCGGACGTCCAAAAGAATTGAAGAAAATCTCTGAAACTCACTGCCTGCTGTCGGACGCATAAAACAGGGCTATCGGACGTCCGACACTCCAACGGCTAGTTGACTCTTCAGCTACTTTCTATCCGTTGGAAGCTTTAATGAGGCTCTTTCTTGGTCCTATATAAATAGTGATTGGTCAGATACTTCAAACAACTTTGGCACACTGAAGATACAAAAGATCTAGAGAGACTTTAGTGACAAAATACTCTTCAAAGAAGATTTGTAGTCTTAGTGGTGTGAGGTTCATTGTAAGCTTTTCATTTGTGAGTGAATACTTCATGAGTGTAGCTCTGTGAGGGTTGTCCTGAGGGATAGTAAAACGTCCTGGCTTGACCGAGAGAGTTCGGGGCAAGGAGGAGGTGAACCTTCCTTTGTACACAAGAGTGATTGTAATTCATCAATTTGAAGTAGCTTGTTTGAAGCTCAAGAGGAGCTGGGTAGTTAATTGGTTTGCAATTCTTTCCTTTTACTTATTGTTACGTTTGTGTTCTTTAAATTGATTATCTCTTCTACTCCCAAACAGTCTTGCTTTCTTGTTAATTGTCTTATTGGTTGTCTTCGGGCCTTACACCTTCGTTGCTAATCGACTCAAGCCAAAAGCAGATTCGGTCGGACGACTGGTGACCTTGGGACAATGTTTGGTATACTCGAGTATGACCACGAAATCTGGTGGAATACTGGTCAGTGAATGAAATGCAATGAATGAGATGACTGCCTAAATGAAATGATCACTGTTGGAGTTTTATTTCAAATGTTTTCATATGTTGGAGGTATAAGGGAGAAATGGTTGGAGATTGAATGACTGAATGAATGAATGGCTCCAAGTGAGCATGTATCCTTTCAATGATTCATTGTTTACTTCTTGAATGACTGTTTATTATTGTGCAAAGTGTGTGAAGTGTTAAATGTAATATTTCCATGCTTTACCTACTTGACTACTTGTTTAGGAACCTCATTGGGTTTTGATAAGTGACTAATTTACATTTTAATTGTATGAAATTTTATATTATTTTTAGTCACTTTGATTATATTACTGGAAGAAAATGAATCATTTTGGCTATAATTGGTGAAAAATGTTTTTAAGTAATTAAATGAGGTTTTTATCACTTTTTACTTGGATTTTGTGCATTTTGACAGTTTTGACATATTTTCGTATTTTGGTTATAACTTGAGCTACAATGATCGGATTGAGATGATTCTTAAACCAATTTGAAGATAAGAGATAGATCTACAACTTTGGTGAAGACATCTGAATCCAGTTTGAAGGTTTTCCAGGTCAAAAAGCTGAATTACAGTAGCTAATTTCTATTGGTCGAAGCTGAAACAGGGCAGTGAGCAGTCAAGGGTATTTTGGTCATTTGGCAGCCTACACAGATCCAAATGAGGTGATTCTTGATGCATTGGAAATTTAACTCAAAGGGCTACAAGTTTTATGTTTCAGTCAAGAGCTAAATCAGCTTTTATCATCAAGAAAAGTTCAGTTGAAGTTGACGTAAAATCGGAGCAGAGCTGGAAATTGAACAAAAGTGCACCAAAATGTCACTGTAGCAATCCGGCCGAAAATTGGCCGGATTTGTGGCCGGATTTATGGCCGGATTGTGGTCAGAGAAGGCTGCTCTTTACGCGGAAAGCCCAATTTCACCTCCACTAAGTCACATGTAATGCTAGACATGTGAGAAACATTACCAGCTGTAAAAGGGAGGTGTAAGCCTCATTTCTTGATCACCTTTCATCTTTATATAGCCAAAACTTGCAAAATTGAAGGGAAAATAGAGAGACATACTGTGAAACCCACGTTTTTTGGCCCCTGTTTTTATTATTTTATTTTGCCAATTAATTAAAAAGGTAAAATTACTATAGGTAAAAAGGAAAAAAATGAATAAGATAAAATAAGTATGGGATGGGATAAGGGTTCCTAGTAAACTAAAACTCTTATCTACACAACCTACTAGTGGGTAGTGCTAGGGTTTAGGATTTTATTGAAACCATAGAAAGAAAAATAACACATCCCTACCTTTCTTTCGTCTGCCTCCCTTAGAGCAAGAGCCGTTAGAGAGTAGAGAAAAAGGAGCAGGCGTCGCCGTCAATCAATCACACGACTAGGCACCCGAACCTCTAAGTCCCAAATTCACGCAAAACTTCTCTTTTTAGTTCTATTAGTTGCATTAACGGTCCTAGAGATTTTATGGATATATATTATTGTTACCAAATTGATATATACGTTTCTATTAGAGATTTAGGAGGATTCATGTTTGGATTAGTAGAAATAGGATAATAGATTATAATCTTGGGATGAATAGGTTACCCAATTATGTTCAAGGAAAAAAAAAAGGGAGAAGGAGGGAAGAGCAGCGGCAGCCTGTTGTTGCCGCAGTGCAACAGAGAAAAAAAAAAAGAAAACAAGGGGGAAACGTGGGGGCAGCCGTCACTGGCGGCAGAGAAAAGAATTGCAAGGATGGCCCAAGACCCAAAACGAAAAAAAAATAATTGAAGAGAGAATAGGCAAGGCAATAGTTGGCCGAAACCAATAGAGAACAATGGTTCGCCAGAAAGTCTTTCTGGCGACCATGGCCAAAGATGGTTGGCCTATGGGCCAACCATGGGCCCCACCCAAGGAAGAGAAAAAAAATTAAAAAAAAGGGGAGCAATTTGGATGTGGACCAAAATATAATGTAAAATTAATAAATGTCGAAGAAACAAATTTTAATTATAATTAGTCCATTTTTTTATAGTTTATCATCAGTATTAAAATTCAGGACCCAATTTAAAGTAATGGTTAGAATTGAAGGGTTAGTCATGTAAAATTATACTTAGTTAATTACGTATAAGATATTTAAATGGGAATCTAAAAACATCTTATTCTAGCCGTATTAAGTCAGATTAGACAAGGTAAGATTAGTGTTAAATTGTTAAACGAAATGTTTCAAATCATAATAATGATAATAATAATGCTAATAATAATACAACAAGGATAATAATAATAATAATAATAATAATAATAATAGTAAATAATAGTAAATAATAATTATTAGACAATAATAGTAAGGATATTAACAATATGGACATGGAGGAAATAAAGTAAGGATATAAACGAAGGTAAGAATATAAATACGAGTGGAATAAACTAATACAATAATAATGGTGATAAGCCAATATATATATATGTACATGTGTACATAAATAATAATAGCACCTACACACGCATAAAAGTGAAAATAAAAAGGAAAGGTAATAGTAACTAATTAACACATATATATAAGTGGTAATAAAATATAGTAGCGACGACGAGGACGATAATAATAATAATGAATAATTATCTTCTTTTAAATTAGGAAACTTTACAAAAAGGAGAACCTTCCCCATTAAGAAACTTTCTAAAAATAAAACACTTTCTAAATTAGGAAACTTTCCAAGAATAGAAATCGTCCAATTTAGGGAAAATGCTATTAGGGTTCATACAATGATCTAAACATGAATCTTCGACTTACTCAGAGGTGTATACTATGTATTTATAGGAAATAACAACTAATTAGGAAGCCTATGCATTTGATAGGTACGGTACCAGTTTAAGAGACCTAAGGTAGTTCCACTTGAGCAATCAAACAGAGGTAGGTGGTACTTACCCTTCTGAGATTTCAAAGGTGCAAAATGAAATTTTGTTTTCAATCCTATGTTGTTGTGTTGAATCGAAATGTATTTGGTTAAATGCTTTACTTGGATATTTATGAAAGTTATATTCCATTTTATACAAAAATGGACCATGTAACTTATTTGAAATGTTTGATACGTTATTTTATACCAAACGAGCTGAATTTTTTATGAAATCAAAGATCTGTGTATGTGACACGTAGAATGAATTTTTAACAAGTAAAGCTCAAAACAGTCATGGAATAGACGGTAGGGGCTATAGTCCTGTCTAGTCGCCATGGTAGCCTGGTATAAAGTCCGGCCAACTGGCAAGGTCATGGTAGCCTGGTATAGAGTCTGGGCGATTGACCGATTGACAAAGGCATGGTAGCCTGGTATAAAGTCCGGCCGATTGACAAGGTCATGGTAGCTTGGTATAAAGTCCGGCCGATTGACTCACGTATGAATAAGACCAATCGATAGTCGCGAAGTCTATTGGTCGCCCACCTAGAAGGGGTTTAATCTCTAGGCTGAGTACTCAGTAGCCGGTCATTGCATGTACTTGTTATGAGCTGATCTGAAAGAAGATTTATGAACTGGTATGGAATGATTTATGAACTGATCTGAAATGAGACTTATGAACTGATATGAATTATTTTAGTAATGGATCTGAAGAGACTTGCGAATTGAGACGCAATGATTTATGGCTTTATGATTTTCATGTACATTTATCAACAAGGTGCTTTTAAATTGCTTGCCATTCGTTATTACTGATTGTTTTATGAATGACGCTACTTTCAAATTATGGAGGTGATTGATGCGCAAATGATTTGATTTGTACTTATATATATATGTATTTATAAAGTTACTAATACATGGTCCAACAGAGGGGTACATATTACCTACTGGGTGATTTGTCGCTCAATCCACTTTTTATCATTTTTGCAGATTCTGAAGAGTATGAATTGGTTTACGTAGAAGACTCTGAGGATGACTTTTATTAGTTTTAGATGAATGGAAGTTGACAGGCTAGCTACTTCTAGTTGTTAGCTTCATTTACTTTTGTTTTCGTTGTTACAATTAGAGAATAAATGTACGAACGTCTTGGGTATTTGTAGACTACCTTTTATATGAGATGTGTACCGCACTTTATTTAATTATATTGTTTTAGTACTTTTAAAAGTAGTGTAGTTAATGTAGCCTTGTATTCTTGAGTGGGGCTTGGGAATACGGCGGATGTCACGTGACGGGCGCGTGTGGGCTCGGGGCGTGACATTTTTAGTGGTATCGGAGCTTAGGTTTTATGATCTGAAAGTGTGAGAAATGATGTTTGGATATTAATGATTTCGGAAATGGAAAGGAGATGCCAAACAGATCAAGAGATTCCTATGATATTTTGTGGTATTATAACTCAAGTTGTGATAGTTGGAAGTAGGTATAAAGATACTGAAGATATTTGTGATTTTGAGAATTGGAATGAAATGGATAAGGGAGTAAAAGAAAATAAGTGACTCCATAAAATGTAATGGTATTAGAATTTTAGGTTACGAATTTACTGGAATGAACTCAGGTGTTGAGATGATGATTACTTTTAGTGAGTAAGTGATGACTATATGTATATGTTAAGTTGAAAAGGTAACCAAGCCCACCTGCCAGATATGATTGACGCTTCCAAAAAAAAATAAAAGGGTATTTATGGTGTTCTTTTTGTAAGTTTTGATCTTTATAGTACATTTTAAGTTTATCTTTTAGGACGTCAGACTTATGCATAATTTTATGTCTAGTTGAAGTCCAGTATAGAGAAAACTAAAAATATTGAGAGAATTAGAGTACGCAGCGAAAGCATGAATGATCAACAATATGCTGTCATCGAACGCATGCAATACGTGTTGGATCTGGGAATTTTGTTGACTTATTTTGAGGTTTACGATAAATAGAACTAATGCTCAAGACATTTATTAAACTAGCTGATATTATTAGTTCGAGTATTATGACATCATGATTAGGCAATACATATTTTATAAATTTCTTACAATATATAATTTTACATACTTTTTACCTAAAAGTGAATAAACAGTGAAACCAAAATTTTAATTGCACAAATAGTTTTTAATCAGAATTTTTAAATATGTACCTTACCTTACAGTTGCTGGGTAAGTATAGTTTCTAGATATATATGTATATATCTATAAGAAAAAAAAATAAATACATTAAATAATTATATCTTGTAATCTTGTTCAAAATGTTTTTTTTATACTTGTCCAATCTCAAAAAGAGCATTAGATAAAAGTATTCTACAAACAAAAAAAAAATTCTTATCATATAAAAAAATTATATCGTAAGAATTTATACTTGTCCAATCTCAAAAAGAGCATTAGATAAAAGTATTCTACAAACAAAAAAAAAATTCTTATCATATAGAAAAATTTAACAATAATTCTTGATAAATTCTCTTTGTACTCTAAATTCTTACGCTATAAGAAGTATAGTTAGTTGACTTATGTATTTCAAAACACTTTCATTTTCTAAACCTGTATGAGTTCGAAATTCTACACATAAATAAATATTTTACCAAAGTTATGATAAAGATATTATATTTCAATATGAGAATTTGGTGATAATTTTTTTTAATAAAATTTTCTATATTTTTGTATGATCAAGAAGTTTGTGAAATGATATTTGAGGTATTAATGTTTTCAAAAATTGAATTGCGCTAGGTTAGAAAAAAAGAGTAAGATTCCCATGGCATTTAGTGGTATAATAACTCAGGTTATAGGATCTGGAAATAGGTACGATGCTATTTTAGATTTGAGATTTGAGAGAAATAAGAGATTTCGTTACCAATTACAAACAAGTGGGCATGAATCCATATATTGAGATAATGATTACTTTTTGTGATAGTAGATAAGTATGTTGTTATAGAATGTGTGACAAAAGAAGAAACGGTACTATTAGGGTTTATGGCATCCTTTCTATAGGTTAATTTCTATGGAGCATTATAAGCTGAGATACTGGATTTGTGAGAGATATTCTGTTCACCTGAGCTATATAAAAATAAAGATGGGTGGTATTGAGGAAAATAAGAGTGCGCAGCAGAAGCTCGATGGAATTAAATAAGGAAATCCAATTTAGAGTATTGCAAGAACATTGGGAATTTTGTCAACTTATCTTGATGTTTATGTCTTTTAGGTTTCGAGGACGAAACCTTTAAAAGGGAGAGAGAATGTGATATCTAGTCTAAAAATGAATTGTGGAAGTAGTGTCAAATTAGGATCTTAAATTCACGTCTAGATTTTAGTCGACCTACCAAGAGATTATAGGGACTGATACCTAAGACTAAATACCATCTTCCACCCCAAAATGATTGGATAGTCAGAAAGGATCGTACAGACATTGGAGGACATGCTAAGGACTTGTGTTCTAGACTTCTCGGATAGTTGGGATAGGTTGGTGAAACTAATGGAGTTTTTGTACAATAATAACTATTATAGCGAGATAGGTATGGCACCATTTGAAGCGCTGTATGGGCGAAAGTGTATATCTCTCTTGTATCGGAATGAAGTAGGTGAGAAGCTGATCACTGGCCCCGATTTGGTGGAAAAAACTTTGGAGAAAATTAAGATTATTCGGGGAAGATTAAAAGTAGTTCAGGACCGAAACAAGAGTTGGGCGGATTCAAAATGAGACCTTTAGCGTTTCAACAGGAAGAAAATGTATATTTGAAAGTATCCCCTACCAAGGGAGTGATGAGATTTGGAAGAAGTGGCAAGTTAAATCCGAGGTATGTAGGGCCTTACGAAATACTGGATAGAGTTGGACCTCTAGCGTATCGATTGGCTCTCCCACCTGCTTTATCAGGGATACATAATGTTTTTCATGTCTCCCAACTGAGGAAGTACGTATCAGGCCCGAGCCATATTTTGAAGGATCAACCCATCGAGGTGAGGGAGAATTTATCAGTGGAGGAAGTTTCTTTAAGAATCATGGATCGGAAGGACCAAGTTCTAAGGAGAAGGACCATACCCTACGTGAAGGTGCAATGGACGAATCATACACCGCGAGAGGCAACGTGGGAGTTAGAGGAGGACATGCGGAATAGATACCCATATCTTTTTGAACAAGGTACGTAAGTTTCGAGGACGAAACTTTTTGTAAGGGGGGTAGAATGTGAAACCCACGTTTTTTGGCCCCTGTTTTTATTATTTTATTTTTCCAATTAATTAAAAAGGTAAAATTACTATAGGTAAAAAGGAAAAAAAAATGAATAAGATAAAATAAGCATAGGATGGGATAAGGGTTCCTAGTAAACTAAAACTCTTATCTACACCACCTACTAGTGGGTAGTGCTAGGGTTTAGGATTTTATTGAAACCCTAGAAAGAAAAATAACACATCCCTACCTTTCATTCGTCTGCCTCCCCTAGAGCAAGAGCCGTCAGAGAGTAGAGAAAAAGGAGCAGGCGTCGCCGTCAATCAATCACACGACTAGGCACCCGAACCTGTAAGTCCCAAATTCACGCAAAACTTCTCTTTTTAGTTCTATTAGTTGCATTAACGGTCCTAGAGATTTTATGGATATATATTATTGTTACCAAATTGATATATACGTTTCTATTAGAGATTTAGGAGGATTCATGTTTGGATTAGTAGGAATAGGATAATAGATTATAATCTTGGGATGAATAGGTTACCCAATTATGTTCAAGGAAAAAAAAAAGGGAGAAGGAGGGAAGAGCAGCGGCAGCCTGTTGTTGCCGCAGTGCAACAGAGAAAAAAAAAAAGAAAACAAGGGGGAAACGTGGGGGCAGCCGTCACTGGCGGCAGAGAAAAGAATTGCAAGGATGGCCCAAGACCCAAAACGAAAAAAAAATAATTGAAGAGAGAATAGGCAAGGCAATAGTTGGCCGAAACCAATAGAGAACAATGGTTCGCCAGAAAGTCTTTCTGGCGACCATGGCCAAAGATGGTTGGCCTATGGGCCAACCATGGGCCCCACCCAAGGAAGAGAAAAAAAATTAAAAAAAAGGGGAGCAATTTGGATGTGGACCAAAATATAATGTAAAATTAATAAATGTCGAAGAAACAAATTTTAATTATAATTAGTCCATTTTTTTATAGTTTATCATCAGTATTAAAATTCAGGACCCAATTTAAAGTAATGGTTAGAATTGAAGGGTTAGTCATGTAAAATTATACTTAGTTAATTACGTATAAGATATTTAAATGGGAATCTAAAAACATCTTATTCTAGCCGTATTAAGTCAGATTAGACAAGGTAAGATTAGTGTTAAATTGTTAAACGAAATGTTTCAAATCATAATAATGATAATAATAATGCTAATAATAATACAACAAGGATAATAATAATAATAATAATAATAATAATAATAGTAAATAATAGTAAATAATAATTATTAGACAATAATAGTAAGGATATTAACAATATGGACATGGAGGAAATAAAGTAAGGATATAAACGAAGGTAAGAATATAAATACGAGTGGAATAAACTAATACAATAATAATGGTGATAAGCCAATATATATATATGTACATGTGTACATAAATAATAATAGCACCTACACACGCATAAAAGTGAAAATAAAAAGGAAAGGTAATAGTAACTAATTAACACATATATATAAGTGGTAATAAAATATAGTAGCGACGACGAGGACGATAATAATAATAATGAATAATTATCTTCTTTTAAATTAGGAAACTTTACAAAAAGGAGAACCTTCCCCATTAAGAAACTTTCTAAAAATAAAACACTTTCTAAATTAGGAAACTTTCCAAGAATAGAAATCGTCCAATTTAGGGAAAATGCTATTAGGGTTCATACAATGATCTAAACATGAATCTTCGACTTACTCAGAGGTGTATACTATGTATTTATAGGAAATAACAACTAATTAGGAAGCCTATGCATTTGATAGGTACGGTACCAGTTTAAGAGACCTAAGGTAGTTCCACTTGAGCAATCAAACAGAGGTAGGTGGTACTTACCCTTCTGAGATTTCAAAGGTGCAAAATGAAATTTTGTTTTCAATCCTATGTTGTTGTGTTGAATCGAAATGTATTTGGTTAAATGCTTTACTTGGATATTTATGAAAGTTATATTCCATTTTATACAAAAATGGACCATGTAACTTATTTGAAATGTTTGATACGTTATTTTATACCAAACGAGCTGAATTTTTTATGAAATCAAAGATCTGTGTATGTGACACGTAGAATGAATTTTTAACAAGTAAAGCTCAAAACAGTCATGGAATAGACGGTAGGGGCTATAGTCCTGTCTAGTCGCCATGGTAGCCTGGTATAAAGTCCGGCCAACTGGCAAGGTCATGGTAGCCTGGTATAGAGTCTGGGCGATTGACCGATTGACAAAGGCATGGTAGCCTGGTATAAAGTCCGGCCGATTGACAAGGTCATGGTAGCTTGGTATAAAGTCCGGCCGATTGACTCACGTATGAATAAGACCAATCGATAGTCGCGAAGTCTATTGGTCGCCCACCTAGAAGGGGTTTAATCTCTAGGCTGAGTACTCAGTAGCCGGTCATTGCATGTACTTGTTATGAGCTGATCTGAAAGAAGATTTATGAACTGGTATGGAATGATTTATGAACTGATCTGAAATGAGACTTATGAACTGATATGAATTATTTTAGTAATGGATCTGAAGAGACTTGCGAATTGAGACGCAATGATTTATGGCTTTATGATTTTCATGTACATTTATCAACAAGGTGCTTTTAAATTGCTTGCCATTCGTTATTACTGATTGTTTTATGAATGACGCTACTTTCAAATTATGGAGGTGATTGATGCGCAAATGATTTGATTTGTACTTATATATATGTATTTATAAAGTTACGAGTACATGGTCCAATAGAGGGGTACATATTACCTACTGGGCGATTTGTCGCTCAATCCACTTTTTACCATTTTTGCATATTCTGAAGAGTATGAATTGGTTTATGTAGAAGACCCTGAGGATGACTTTTATTAGTTTTAGATGAATGGAAGTTGACAGGCTAGCTACTTCTAGTTGTTAGCTTCATTTACTTTTGTTTTCATTGTTACAATTAGAGAATAAATGTACGAACGTCTTGGGTATTTGTCGACTACCTTTTATATGAGCTGTGTACCGTACTTTATTTAATTATATTGTTTTAGTACTTTTAAAAGTAGTCTAGTTAATGTGGCCTTGTATTCTTGAGTGGGACTTGGGAATACGGCGGATGTCACGTGACGGGCGCGTGCGGACTCGGGGCGTGACACATACGGGAGAACTTGGAGAGTGCAGAAATGTTGCTCTTTCATTTTCTGAGTGTTAGGTTAGCATTAGTGTAGAGTAGTATAGTTCATCCATTCTTGTATGTTAGTTAGATTAGGATGAAGATGGAGATGAAGAAAGAGGAGTTGAAGCTCAAGTGACATGGGTTATCTCTTCTCCAACTCATTATCTTTTGTATCAGATTCTTAAGTATAGTTAATATACAAGTTCTGAATTTTGTGTTTATTATGTGTCTTTAAAGTTTATGCCTTGGGTTTGGTTGAACTTTCTATCATTGTTAGTGTTTATTATTTGGCTATTTGATTGCTATGATTTGAGCAAGTTATTTAGCACTTTAGCTCTTTAAAATCATGATTAATCTGGTACCATTAATTGTGATTATCTAAGGTGTTGTTTCTGCAATGAAAATTGAGATTTAACACTAGTTCAAGAAGTACCAAACATAGGGAGTACACTCACGAGAGTAGAAGTGCACCTATGTGGTTTTAGTGATTGATTTCATGTAATTTCACTGAAGAAATGAACTTGTAGCTAATTTCATAACCATGAGAATAGGTATGGATTAGTTATGAGTATAACTGATTCACTACGAAAGTAGGTTTCATATGCATGAGGAAATTACACCATAACTAGCCTAAATAGTAGTATTCAATTATCCAAATAAAGCACTTGCATGAGTAGTTAGGGATACCACAACCTAAGGAGCTTTCATTTGTTATTTTCTTGCATAAGTTCAGTAGGTTTTACTTGTTATAATTCATTGATAGTCTTAATAATAGAGAATCTTTGGTAGTGTCGGTAATTGCAATCTTTCTTGTGAGATCGACCCTTAATACCCTATACTCGCTTACGATTCGTATACTTACGATATATCGCGTGTGGGGTATTTAGGAGTTTATAAATGTAATACTTGATTAGGATGAGCTAATTGTATATGTATACCCCGTGCACATCAGGTTTTTAGCTCATTCCTTTAGTTTTGTTTTCCTTACAAGAGCGGAGACCGGAGCAAGTAAGCATGAAATAGTGTGTATAATTTTCATGTACTTGTACTTTTGTAGGTGAAATGTATTTTGGAGATTTAGTAATGAAATCCTATGTTTCACTTTTGGATTGTAAATTAAGTTGGAATTCTTGGATGAATGAAACTTTTATATTAATCTAGAGACGTGAAAGACTATTTCAAAAATGTTAGTGAGTGAGTCCTGGCGAGAATTGGACAGGCGGTCCGCTGAATCCTTTGGTTCTGTGACAGCCCCACCTCCCCCTAAGGCGAACCAGAGGGTTCGGCGGGCCGCCTGTCCAGCTCTCGCCAAGACTCAGTCGTTCACTACAATCCTCAAATGAATTACAATATAAATCTCAAATATTACATCAAATTCTCCAATAATTACATGTCAAAAGCAAAGCGGAAATAATTCCCAACTATACCTAAAATGATTCTAAATCCAAACTGTACAAGATATAGGCCATCCAGACATGTGAATAAGCACAACAAGACCTTCCTTCTCCATGAGCCCTGTGGAGGGGAATAAAATATTTTTGGGGTGAGCTAGAAGCTCAGCGAGTAACCAGTAAAATCATTAAACAAATATATTTCACAATGTTGCATTTCGATCATTTCGATGATGTCATGATTCAGAGATCAAATGTTCGTTTAGTGCTCTCGTGAGCCAGGGAAATCATAGCACTTGAACACCCAACGCTCAAATAGATCATTTAACATTAACATTAAAATTCAGAGGGAGCCCCTTCTTGAGCTCCAGATAAACATGAACATGAACCATAAACAGAGTGGAGACGTTGGTGTCCAGCACAAGACTTTCCCAGAACTCATTGAAGCCAAATCATGTCATGAACTCACATGCAAGCACGCATGATATGCAATCGAGTACATAATGCAAGAAACATTTCACAAGTACTTTGGAAATAGTTTAGGGTCACTCACCTCCATGGCTCATAAATCATCCATCAAATATCATTGCCTTGCTCAAATCCAAGTCTTAAATCACAAACTCAATGCAAACAAGTTCCTTCAAAGTTCGGACAGCACTTCCCCTGAATTTGTTAACTTTTCCAGCCATCATGGCTTCATTATTTCCTCAGCCAGTCCCAAAGGTACACACACAACAACAAGTTCATCCAATAGCCACTCAGCAAGCTCCAAGTAGTACTAGTACAAGTCAAGCTAGGGAAAAGTCCGGAAATGAAAGTTAAGCTCAAAACCAGAAAAATAGGTTTTGACGTCATTTTGCGGTAATGGCACCAAAGGCACTACGATTATCGGATGAAGGTGAAAGACCCACCGTTTCGAAGCTAAAAGACAGGGCTACAACATTGCAGAAGGTCACTCAACCCAGTTTCGAGTATAACCAGGTCAAAAATGCAAGATACCATACCAGAATCACAAAAACAGATTCACAGAACGCATTCTAGCGGAAACATCATAAAGCAGGCTATCCAAGTCCAAATCCAGAAATTCCAAAACCAGCTGAAAGCTAAGAAATAGGGATAAATTTCATCAGAAGCCCTCAACAACCAATTCGGAAGCAATTCCAGCCAAAACAACCAATTACAGGCGCAATTCTTACATTCGGGTAAAACCAGAACAGCAATAGTAATTTCGACTTTTCTCTTTCTACACGACTCCGATTGACCTAAAATTTTGCAGGCACCTCTAAACTGTCATTCCCTACAACTTTCATGTTTTAAGCTAATGCCAATTCGGCCTCTAACTAGGAGCTAAAAATTCAGGCAGAATGTTCCTTCACAAAACCTAATTTTCTAAAATTTCTTCCAAAACAGAAATTGATTGCAATTGTCCACTTTTTCCACCTTCTAGAATCATTATATACCATTTCCAATCATCATAGATAGCCACACAACCATGCTTATATTAAAACAGAAAAATCCCCAAAAATAATAAAACTTCATCACTTCAACCACAAATCAAGAAATAATCCATCAAACCATCTCTTTAGCCATCACAAGTCACTAATTTAGCATAATCAAGAGCAAAAAAGGTATTGCTAGACATGAACCTTGAAATATCAAGAAAGTTGATGCTTAGTCCTTGCCTTCTCTTAATCAGCTCCACCACTACCTTCAATCTTCCCTAAACAAGTGAATTTGTGGAGAATTTGAAAGTTTAACGCTGATCACAGATTTTGAGCAAGAAATGCGACGTTGGAGTTGAAGCTTCTTCTTTGTATTTTTGCTCCAAGAGGTTCGGCCAAGACAAAGCTTAAAATGGAGAGAAATGGTCAATTTTTGAGGTTTAGTAAAGGTGATGCAAATTAGTCAAAAGTCCAAACTTGAATAAGAAGGTGACACATGTCACCTTTTGCGTTTAAAACTTTCTTTTTGTCTCTCCAATACAAATATCTTAAACACGTTTGTAAAATAATATCACTTAATACAAAATTCCAACAAGTTGTCAAAAATATAATGCATTTACCGCACTAGCGGGTCCCACGTCCAAAATACGCTCTTAATTTCTCTAAAACTAACTGATACTAGAAAAATCATTTTAAAACTCTCTTTGCTCATAAACTTTATCTGGGGAATTTTTCTAATAAAGAAAATGTAGAAAAGGCGGGCGATTAAAAAAAATAAATAAAATAAACACCAGAAAATTAGAAAATTTCCGGGTTCTCACACTCATTCTTTTCGGGGCGTCACAATCTCCCCTCCTTAAAAGAATATCGTCCTCGACATTCCATCTTGTACCAATCAAGTCAAACCACATCCCGCAAGAATCACTCAAGCATTCCAAGTAAATACTAAGAGTCAAATCAAACCCACAGTCCGGCATCCTAAATTTCAAGCCTAGGATACACTACCGAGATCTGAAGCCTAAACTCTGATACCAACTGTGACAGCCCCACCTCCCCCTAAGGTGAACCAGAGGGTTCGGCGGGCCGCCTGCCCAGCTCTCGCCGGGACTCAGTCGTTCACTACAATCCTCAAATGAATTACAATATAAATCTCAAATATTACATCAAATTCTCCAATAATTACATGTCAAAAGCAAAGCGGAAATAATTCTCAACTATACCTAAAATGATTCCAAATCCAAACTGTACAAGATATAGGCCATCCAGACATGTGAATAAGCACAACAAGACCTTCCTTCTCCACGAGCCCTGTGGAGGGGAATAAAATATTTTTGGGGTGAGCTAGAAGCTCAGCGAGTAACCAGTAAAATCATTAAACAAATATATTTCACAATGTTGCATTTCGATCATTTCGATGATGTCATGATTCAGAGATCAAAATGTTCGTTTAGTGCTCTCGTGAGCCAGGGAAATCATAGCACTTGAACACCCAACGCTCAAATAGATCATTTAACATTTAACATTAACATTCAGAGGGAGCCCCTTCTTGAGCTCCAGATAAACATGAACATGAAAACATAAACAGAGTGGAGACGTTGGTGGTCCAGCACAAGACTTTCCAGAACTCATTGAAGCCAAATCATGTCATGAACTCACATGCAAGCACGCATGATATGCAATCGAGTACATAATGCAAGAAACATTTCACAAGTACTTTTGGAAATAGTTTAGGGTCACTCACCTCCACGGCTCAGAAATCATCCATCATATAACATTGCCTTGCTCAAATCCAAGTCTTAGATCACAAACTCAATGCAAACAAGTTCCTTCAAAGTTCGGACAGCACTTCCCCTGAATTTGTTAACTTTTCCAGCCATCATGGCTTCATTATTTCCTCAGCCAGTCCCAAAGGTGCACACACAACAACAAGTTCATCCAATAGCCACTCAGCAAGCTCCAAGTAGTACTAGTACAAGTCAAGCTAGGGAAAAGTCCGGAAATGAAAGTTAAGCTCAAAACCAGAAAAATAGGTTTTGACGTCATTTTGCGGTAATGGCACAAAGGCACTACGATTATCGGATGAAGGTACAAGACCCACCGTTTCGAAGCTAAAAGACAGGGCTACAACATTGCAGAAGGTCACTCAACCTAGTTTCGAGTATAACCAGGTCAAAAATGCAAGATACCATACCAGAATCACAAAAACAGATTCACAGAACGCATTCTAGCGGAAACATCATAAAACAGGCTATCCAAGTCCAAATCCAGAAATTCCAAAACCAGCTGAAAGCTAAGAAACAGGGATAAATTTCATCAGAAGCCCTCAACAACCAATTCGGAAGCAATTCCAGCCAAAACAACCAATTACAGGCGCAATTCTTACATTCGGGTAAAACCAGAACAACAATAGTAATTTCGAATTTTCTCTTTCTACACGACTCCGATTGACCTGAAATTTTGCAGGCACCTCTAAACTGTCATTCCCTACAACTTTCATGTTTTAATATAATGCCAATTCGGCCTCTAACTAGTAGCTAAAAATTCGGGCAGAATGTTCCTTCACAAAACCTAATTTTCTGAAATTCTTCCAAAACAGAAATTGATTGCAATTGTCCACTTTTTCCACCTTCTAGAATCATTATATACCATTTCCAATCATCATAGATAGCCACACAACCATGCTTAAATTAAAACAGAAAAATCCCAAAAAATAATAAAACTTCATCAAGTCAACCACAACTCAAGATATAATCCATCAAACCATCTCTTTAGCCATCACAAGTCACTAATTTAGCATAATCAAGAGCAAAGAAAGGATTGCTAGACATGAACCTTGAAATATCAAGAAAGTTGATGGCTTAGTCCTTTGCCTTCTCTAATCACTCCACCACTACCTTCAATCTTCCTAAACAAGTGACTTTTGTGGAGGAATTTGAAAGTTTAACGGTTGATTCACAAGATTGAGCAAGAAATGGAGTTGGAGTTGAAGGCTTTCTTCTTGTATTTTTGCTCCAAGAGGTTCGGCCAAGACAAGCTTAAAATGGAGAGAAATTGGTCAATTTTTGAGGTTTAGTAAAGGTGATGCAAATTAGTCAAAGTCCAACTTTGAATAAGAAGGTGACACATGTCACCTTTTGGTTTAAAACTTATCTTTTTGTCTCTCCAATACAAATATCTTAACACTTTGTAAAATAATATCACTTAATACAAAATTCCAACAAGTTGTCAAAAATATAATGCATTTACCGCACTAACGGGTCCCACGTCCAAAATACGCTCTTAATTTCTCAAAAATTAACTGATACTAGAAAAATCATTTTAAAACTATCTTTGCTCATAAACTTTATCTGGGGAATTTTTGTAATAAAGAAAATGTAGAAAAGGCGGGCGATTAAAAAAAAATAAATAAAATAAACACTAGAAAATTAGAAAATTTCCGGGTTCTCACACTCATTCTTTTCGGGGCGTCACAGGTTCGCTTTAGGGGGGGTGGGGCCATCACATGCAAACTAAGCATAAGGAACAAGGCTTCATTTGTTTTAAGACCATCTTTATTTTGTATCAGTATAAAAATTTTTGTCTTTCTGTTGGATTTGGGTGACTTAGAATATTCTTGTTCATGTCATTTGACTTTTATTTGATTTTTTGTGCCACACTTAAGCTGTTCAAGCTTACATTGATGAATTTTCAGATTTGAAGTTGGCCAAAATGAATTAGAGAAATTATTTTTCCAAATCTGATTTATATAGTTAAGTTCTACCTATAGATAACTGTAGCTAGACTAGTTATTCTGCTCTGATTCACTGTTATCATTATCGTTTCAATCCTTTCAGATTAATTTTTCTAACGCCTTCTATTTTATGGAAAATTTTAAGTCTACTTTACACTCTTTAGAGATAAATAAGAGATAAGGAGGTAGAAACTTTTTAGAAAATACATTTTCAATCATTTTCATATAAAATTAAAATTTCTTGTATTCTTTATAAAACCTTTTCTAATTTTTCTTCAAAATATATCTTTAAAAAAAATGTAGTAGTTTTATTTATTATTTACAAAATTTAAACTTTTAATTGTACAACATTAAAAGAAAATATGAATTTTATTCGTATGCATTAAATATAAATATTGCCTTTCCAAATTAGTTGCAATGATAATATAGTTGCCTTCTTAGCATATCATTATCCACTTTCTCAAAATACAAATTTGTATATATCTCTGCGACCGCTGGATTATGGTCGATTTTTACTGCATATAAAGAGGAATTTATTTGATTTTCGATTGAAGAAAAAACAATGGTCAATTTTGCTACTGTTTTAATCTAGATTTTGGACTTAAATATAGATTTTCTTGAGTAGATAAATCTCGATCTTTTCTACATAATAATTTTTCATTTATTAATATTAATTAATCAATTAATAAAGTAGTGCTATAAGAGTCATTGGTTTGGCCCTCAATCTAAATACATATAGAAACAAATTCTCCTTCTATCTAATTATAAGTGTCATCTTTTCTTTTTGGTCTACTTCAAAATTGTGTCATGTTACCAAAAATAGCAAGTGAATTTTTCTCCTTCTTTCAATGTTATCCTAAAAGCTACTACCCTTATGTATGGGTCCAATAAAGATTTTTGGAAACGATGAATGAGCAGAACTAGCACATCACCAGTATGCAGCAACTGGATTTGTGTATATTGCACACAATAGGAAATGGGTTGTCACTTTTATTTAAACTAGGCAGTTTTGCCCTGCTCTTCACTCAAGGTTGCCCATGATTTGGTGTTTGGTTTTTTTGGGCACGTATTTTATGGTAGCATGAAAAGTGTTAAGCGATGGTAGTAGTTGGGAGATGATTTTATAATAAATAGTAGAATGGAGCATATGAATATTTTTACATTATTTAATAAATAGAAAAGGGGAAATGTTATGATTGTTAAAATAGTATAGTAAATTTGGATAAAGTGGGGAAAAAGAAAAGTGAGAGATGTAAAAGAAATTTTGTAACAGGATTTATATTGGATTTTTTTTATTGTATGTAGCTATTTGAGTAGGAAAATGAATTTGGAGCAAATTTTATTTTATAATTTTTTAATAGATGATATTTGTATTTGTTTTAGAATCTTTTATTGGAGCATGTGTGACGACTCTACCTTCCCCTAAGGTGAACCAAAGGGGTTAGCAAGCCGCCTGTCCAATTCTAGTCAGGTTTCGAGCACTCACCTATTAACAACTTTTAAAAACAAGAGTCATATCTCCAGTGACAACATAAAATAACCCTTGGCCAAAACGCGAGCTTATAGATGATACAAACTTTAAAATACACTACTAGATTCATTTATATCAGTCGAGTTTTCCCCAACTTACAAAACAAGCTAAAAGTTGGTGCGACTAAGTTAGGACAAAAGTTTCCAACAAAACTCGGCCCTTTTCCAATCACTCACCCAGGTGCTCACCTCCTGTAAGGAAAAACCAAATATAAAGGGTGAGCTTTCGCCCCGTGAGATTCCAAGAAGATCATGCAAACAATAATACCACATTTAAGCCATGAATCCATAAGTCACCACAGTATAGTGCAAGTACACATCAAATGAGAATTCACCTATTCAGGTAAAAGGATACGGAGCTCTTAAGAGCATATTCAGGCAACTTGATCAAAATTCCGTTGACACTCCGTCAACATTTTCCCAGAATACTAACAAGTATTTCACCATTTCATGTCATTCTCCAACCACCGTTCAACCCCCTACCGGGCCCGCATATCAAAATTTAAGAAGGGTAATACTCGAGTATACCAGTTCAAGTTCAAGAGTTCAAGTACGAGTTCGCATCCAAGCGACAAGTGACAATATCCATGGTTCGTCGATCGTGCCGACCAAGCCCTTGCCGGCTCAACCCGACCACCTATCCAATAAGGTTTGGGCCCAAGCATGCAAGAGGGTCGATGGAATAACCATCACATCGACCAACAAGTCAAGTACAAGCACAACAATTCATCTCATATCACTATCAAGTCACAAAGGAGCGAGTATGATAAAATACATCCTTGTTCCAATATTAACAGTTCAAGAATAACGAGAGCAAGTAGTTCAAGCAAGCGAACATATCATTTAAGTAAGAAACATGACACATAAGCACTTTACATGCACTTAGAACACTCACCACGGCAACAAGTTCAAGTGTTCGTCTCGGGTGCACTTCCGACCTCACTTTCCCGTCCTAAAATCACATATATAAAGTGCCAAGAGATCCACTATGCCAAGTCACATTATTTAAAAGAAAATCGAGTTCAAAATGGTTTAACAACTCCAACTTGAAGTTCGAAATGAAAGTAAGGACAGTTTTAGGAAAACAGGATTTTTTCAGTTTGCATGATTCTATTTGAAAAATCATATCTCAAGATTCGTAAGTCCAAAATTTATAAAATTTATACCGTTGGAAAATAGTTTCAAAGAGTCACAATTTCTCAAAGACATATATGTAAGATTCTGTCCATAAGTCAGTCAAATTCCATCATCAAGTTGCTGCTTCATTCAGTAGACAGACAGAATAGGTATAGATATTCAGTCAAATTTGGAAAATCACAGATATGCGTAGGAATTGAGGAAAATTCTGAAACTTTCACAGTAGAAAGTACTCTGAATCTAGTTTTAAATACACAAACAGAACTAAATTTGGATTTTTCTACACCAAGATATGACAGTTTTCCCAAGACTGCTTAGGGCCTCCTGCAGAAAATTTTCAGCAGCACTTCCCCTTAGTTTTCCTAATTTCTAGCCATTTAAGAGGCTTCATTCTCACCACAAGACAGTCCCAAATCAAGTTCACAAGGTATATGATACATAGAGTACTCATTTTAGCCACAAAGCTAGCTACAATCAACATATCATGGCCGAAAATATAATACAAAGCTGGAAATTAGCAAAACAAGCTGGAAATTTAACTGCCAACTTGAAAATTAAAGGAAACCCTCCATAAACTCCTTCCTTTAAACTCTAAATGCACCATATATGAAATATAAGAAACACAGGATAGGTTTTCTAGCAAGTTTACCTCTTTTCTCCCAAAAAAAAAATAGGGAATGACCAAGAAATTATCTCAAGTTTCTCCCTCCAAGAACTTCCCTCCAAACTTGATTCAAAGATTTGTGGAGTGCAAGATATTTTCCTCTTTTTTTTTTCTTCCTCACTAAGTTGGACAAGAAACTTGAGACTAGAAGTTGTGTTTTACTCACTCTTTTCTCTCTAATTTTCGTCCAAGAGGAGACCCAAAGAAGCAAGAGGAAGATTCTAGTGAAATAACACTTGGTTGGTTTGAAAACGTTTGACCTTGGTCAAGGTCTTCTATAGATGTTTGACAAATGGCAAAATCACAAGTATTTCCACCAAAATATCTTTCTTTTCCTCAAATATCTCCTAATACTTTTTATTTTCACAAAACCCCTTTGCGCATAACTCCCTCATTGCCTCAAAATTTATACCGCACACCCCACTAGTTGGTCACATTACCAAAATGCACAAAAAAACCCTAACTTACACCATTCCTTTAGAAAAATCATAACTTGAGTTATAAATGTCAAAAATTCATACAACTTAGTCTGTTAAAAACTAGACTTGAAACACTAATAATCTTTGAAGATATCTCAAGGAAATTTAGTTCATAAGTTGGTCCAAACTGAGCCGTAAGCTACTACAACATTCCAGTTTTTACTTGCGCAGGGCAGAATTTTTCAGTCAACTTTGCCAATTTTCTGGTATTTATAGAAATTGAATCAAATTATGAATTATACTGTAAGAAGCCCTATGAGTGTAGTTTCAAACACAACAAACAGAACTGAATTCTGACTTTCCTATATGAAGTTATAGCCAATTTCCCAAAGTTGCGCAGAGCCTCTTACGAAAATTTTTAGATTTTCTAACAACTTGAAAAAATGAAACTTTTCTTAAAAAAAATTTCACTCCCTTGGCTCAAATTCAACCATTAAAGCAACCAAGAATTTAACGCAAGTAAGTTCAAATAAGAGCTATAAAGACAAGTAAAATTTCGGGGCCTCACACTCTCTCCCCCTTAAAAGAATTTTATTCTCGAAATTCTAACCTTTGCTCACACAAAACTTGATGCTACAGGATTTTCCTCCAATTTCCAAGTAGAATTTTCTCACTTATAGTGCTACCATAACTTGCCTAGAAGGGAAATCTCACCGATGTAATGGCTAACTTCTTATGCTAAGGAAGTTCAACAAAGACGTCAAATTGTGCAAAGTGATATAAATTTAAGAACTCGATAAAAAGGAGAATTCGTAACTATGAAACTTGGTTACTAGTCTTGTTAGATCGTGAAATAAAACACTATGCATTGGCAAATAATTTTCAAAGTACATCTCCTCTCATGACTACAATTAAGTTTCTAGACACGTACTACCCTCTCTAATCATCCTTCCTTCAATAAATACAACGTACTACGTAAGACGTTCACCACGTATTTTTCCACAGATACTACTATTTCAGGTAACATTACTAGCTCTTGATATGTCCATTCTTTCTTTTCTTCTTCTCTCTATCCTTCATAGTAAGTTCCTCTTTTACTAATCTCTTTACTTTTTCCTTTAGTATCGCGGGAGTTTCTTTCACCCCTTTTTAAGTTGAATGCTAGGAATGTCGTGAGATGCAACTTAAATAGTGGAATGCATCAACTCAAACTTATTTTGCACCTCCTCTGGTATTCCTTCGTATTTCTTTTTTCAGTTTCATGTTCTTGTCCAGTCACTCAATTTTCTCCATATACTCTTGTTTTTATCGTCCTTTATAGTGTGCAACTCATTTCTTTTGGCACTCTATCTCTTTCGACGAATCTCTATTTTCTCATGTCCACTTTCCAAATTCTTCGTATCACCAAAACAATTAAACACAAATAAGAGTCTGCCAGACAAATCAAAGTATTCAAAGAAGAAGCTAATCACAAATCACAACTCTAACCAGATGCCTCTTACATTTGTTGCTACCAAGTCATCCAGAGAAACTCATTTTGGCTATTCCTAAAGAAGCTAGGTGAGAAATCCAAACACAAGTAGGGGAAAACCTCACGATACGATGCCGCTTACTCCTATTTCAGGTCCTTAGATCTCAAGTTCCACACTATGCTATCTTCAATAGGTTTGATCAAGAAGAATCGATAACCTTTTCTCCCCAATAGTGCCTTTTACTATTGTCAACTAGGGCGGTCATTCTAAGTTTGCCAAGAGGTAGCATACAATATTAAAATCCAAACCCCCTTTTCTCCGAAACTTCCATACTTAATCCAAACTCTCAACCTCAGAGGGATAGGAATCAAGCAGCTAGGCAACGGTAGTCATTCTAGAGCCAGACCTATCACAAGAGAAATATATAGGTAATTGTAATTAGACTACATAAAAAATAAACACAAAACAAGGCCACACATTCATTGGAGCAATTAAACAGGTCTGCAGTGCTAACACCTTAAACATTTACGACAACCATTAGATTTCAAATCTAGCTTCCATCTATAGAAACCCTAACCAGACATTTACAAGACCAGTCCATCATAGCACTTGTTGATCCACTCCCATCAACCAGTTTAATTCCTAGATCAAATAGTAGAATCTTCTATATCTTGACTTGTGCCATCAACATTTACCTCAACTTCAATTGGAATATCGACCATCATCCTAATGGTCTTAACACTTTAGTACTCGGGTACAGGAATCCGAAATAAGATAATTCACAACTCGAGTTGGCCAGTCCCAAGAGTAAATCATCTATATTTAAGATTCCTACTTGACATACATATCTATCATCCCCAAGTACCATGATAAAGGTTTGACACCTATAACATTCATGATTCACAGCTTATGCTCAAAAGAGCACTTAATCCTTTATACTCATTCACGAAATCGTGACCATAACACCACTTAGCCCAAACTCACCCCACGCAGAACCACGCGAGACAGCTCTGACACCAATTGTGATGACCCCATCTTCCCCTAAGGTGAACCAAAGGGGTTAGCAGGCCGCCTGCCCAACTCTCGTCGAAATTCGAGCACTCACCTATTAACAACTTTTAAAAACAAGAGTCATATCTCCAGTGACAACATAAAATAACCCTTGGCCAAAACGCGAGCTTATAGATGATACAAACTTTAAAATACACTACTAGATTCATTTACATCAGTCGAGTTTTCCCCAACTTACAAAACAAGCTAAAAGTTGGTGCGACTATGTTAGGACAAAAGTTTCCGACAAAACTCGGCCCTTTTCCAATCACTCACCCAGGTGCTCACCTCCTGTAAGGAAAAACCAAATATAAAGGGTGAGCTTTCGCCCCGTGAGATTCCAAGAAGATCATGCAAACAATAATACCACATTTAAGCCCATGAATCCATAAGTCACCACAGTATAGTTCAAGTACACATCAAATGAGAATTCACCTATTCAGGTAAAAGGATACGGAGCTCTTAAGAGCATATTCAGGCAACTTGATCAAAATTCCGTTGACACTCCGTCAACATTTTCCCAGAATACTAACAAGTATTTCACCATTTCATGTCATTCTCCAACCACCGTTCAACCCCCTACCGGGCCCGCACGTCAAAATTTAAGAAGGGTAATACTCGAGTATACCAGTTCAAGTTCAAGAGTTCAAGTACGAGTTCGCATCCAAGCGACAAGTGACAAGATCCATGGTTCGTCGATCGGGCCGATCAAGCCCTTGCCGACTCAACCCGACCACCTATCCAATAGGGTTTGGGCCCAAGCACGCAAGAGGGTCGATGGAATAACCATCCCATCGACCAACAAGTCAAGTACAAGCACAACAATTCATCTCATATCAATATTAAGTCACAAAGGAGCGAGTATGATAAAATATATCCTCGTTCCAATATTAACAGTTCAAGAATAACAAGAGCAAGTAGTTCAAGCAAGTGAACACGTCATTTAAGTAAGAAACATGACACATAAGCACTTTACATGCACTTAGAACACTCACCACGGCAACAAGTTCAAGTGTTCGTCTCGGGTGCACTTCCGACCTCACTTCTCCATCTTAAAATCACATATATAAAGTGCCATGAGATCCACTATGCTAAGTCACATTATTCAAAAGAAAATCGAGTTCAAAATGGTTCAACAACTCCAACTTGAAGTTGGAAATGAAAGTAAGGACAGTTTTAGGAAAACAGGATTTTTTCAGTTTTGCATGATGCTATTTGAAAAATTATATCTCAAGATTCGTAAGTCCAAAATTTATAAAATTTATACCATTGAAAATAGATTCAAAGAGCCACAATTTCTCAAAAGACATATATGTAAGATTCTATCCACAAGTCAATCAAATTCCATCATCAAGTTGCTGCTTCATCCAGTAGACAAATAGAACAGGTATAGATATTTAGTCAAATTTGGAAAATCCCAGATATTCATAGGAATTGATGAAAATTCTGAAATTTTCATGGTAGAAAGCACTCTGAATCTAGTTTTGAATGCAGCAAACAGATCTAAATTTGGATTTTTCTACACCAAGATATGATAGTTTTCCCAAGACTGCTTAGGGCCTCCTGCGGAAAATTTTCAGCAGCACTTCCCCTTAGTTTTCCCTAATTTTCAGCCATTTTCAAGGCTTCATTCTCACCACAAGACAGCCCAAATCAAGTTCACAAGGTATAGGATACATAGAGTACTTATTTTAGTCACAAAGCTAGCTACAATCAACATATCATGGCTGAAAATATAATACAAAGTTGGAAATTAGCAACACAAGCGGGAAATTTAACTACCAACTTGAAAATTAAAGGAAACCCTCCATAAACTCCTTCCTTTAAACTCTAAATGCACCATATATGAAATATAAGAAACAAAGGATAGGTTTTCTAGCAAGTTTACCTCTTTTCTCCCAAAAAAAATTGTGAGTAACCAGGAAATTATCACAAGTGTCTCCCTCCAAGAACTTCCCTCCAAACTTGATTCAAAGATTTGTGGAGTGCAAGATGTTTTCCCTCTTTTTTTTTTGCTGCCTCACTAAGTTGGACAAGAAACTTAAGACTAGAAGTTGTGTTTTACTCACTCTTTTCTCTCTAATTTTCGTCCAAGAGGAGACCCAAAGAAGCAAGAGGAAGATTCTAGTGAAATAACACTTGGTTGGTTTGAAAAAGTTTGACCTTGGTCAAGGTCTTCTATAGATGTTTAACAAATGGCAAAATCACAAGTATTTCCACCAAAATATCTTTCTTTTCCTCAAATATCTCCTAATATTTTTTATTTTCACAAAACCCCTTTGCGCATAACTGCCTCATTTGCTCAAAATTTATACCGCACACCCCACTAGTTGGTCACATTACCAAAATGCACAAAAAAAACCCTAACTTACACCATTCCTTTAGAAAAATCATAACTTGAGTTATAAATGTCAAAAATTCATATAACTTAACCTATTAAAAACTAGACTTGAAACACTAATAATCTTTGGAAGACATCTCAAGGAAATTCAGTTCATAAGTTGGTCCAAACTGAGCCGTAAGCTACTACAACATTCCAGTTTTTACTTGCGCAGGGCAGAATTTTTCAGTCAACTTTGCCGATTTTCTGGTATTTATAGAAATTGAATCAAACTCTGAATTTTATACCGTAGCAAGCTTTATGAGTCTAGTTTCAAACACAACGAACGGAACTGAATTGCGACTTTCCTATACGAAGTTATAACCAATTTTCCAAAACTGCGCAGAGCCTCTTGGAAAAATTTCTAGATTTTCTAACAACTTGAGAAAATGAAACTCTTCTTAACAAAATTTCACTCCATTGGCTCAAATTCAACCATTAAAGCAACCAAGAATTTAACGCAAGTAAGTTCAAGTAAAAGCCATAAAGACAAGTAAAATTTCGGGACCTCACAACATGTCTTTATTAATATATAACTATCTTAGATCATACTTATATTGTTAAGATATAAATTGTTCTAGACAAATAGTGAAGAGATAATAAATTGGATTTTTTTTGTTTCAAATAAATATGGTACATTTTGTTTTCGGGAGTGGAGCATTACAGTGGATATATTTCTACAAGTTGGTCATTGAATATTTGCATTCTATATTGATTTTGACCTAAGTGTGTTTTGATAGTTATGTATCCAGGTTTAATACTATGATATTTGAGCATTTTTCTCCATCCATGCGTGAATAGATTGTTTTCAACTTTGATATCCCAACTTTTGTGATGACAGTAGATGATGATGATGTTTTTCTTATTTGGTAGAATATTTATCATGTCTTCTGGATGTAACTCCTACAATATTAAAGACATTTTTGTTAGCTTTTTACCTAATGATAAATTGTATAAAAGTATAGGTGGAAAAGATTACTAAATATTCGATGTCTTGGGATCTGATTGCTATGTAGAATTGAAACTTTGTAAGCAATCATTCTCTTGGGGAAAAAATGCCTGCAATTTTGAAGGACAAAAGGATAAATAACAATATTGTTTGTTTGTGACTATTAGTAGAGAGACATAAGTTAGCTATATTAGCATGTTTTTTTCACTATCAGTGTGAATAAGGATGATATTCCATTCATGAAAAGTTGAGCAATGATTTGGGCTGAAAATTTGGACTCTAAATGTTATGACTCCAATATGAAAGAACTGTATTAACGTGTTTTCGATGATATTATGGTCTTCGATAAATTTCTTCTAGCTTGAATTGTGCGGCTTTCATCTAACTTTATGAACCACTTTTTGTATTCGATCTTCAGAATTGCTATTCTCTGAATATGAGTTTGTAGATATGGCATTTATTGTGGAGGTATTATTTGTAATTGTAGAGATAGAAGGGAATGTGTGAGAGAATGTTGTAGTACTGGACAGTTTAGAGTTGTGTAAAAGGATTTGTTTACCATTTGATCATTTTGAGGTCTTTCACAGTACAATAGAAATTATCTCTACTTTAAATTGGTGAGTGTACCACCTACATGACTTATTGCTTAAGTGAACTACTATGTGACTGAAAGTTATGATTATTTGATTGTGACTTTGGTTTACTATTGGCTGAATGGGTATGTACTTTATCACACTCGACCCCACTTGATGGTTGATTGTTCTACTGTTCACTTGGAATCTATTACTTATGCTTGAATTGAATGTCGTTTGGAACATACTATCCAATGACCACACTATAAACTTGGGTCCAAACCTCATTGGTTAGTTAATCGATTCGAGTTGGCAAGAGCTTGGTTGAGATAGATTGACTGGCCATGGGGAAACTATTACTGATTCACTGAGTTCTGATTTTATTCTGAAATTTGGTATACATGAATATTACCTTCACTGTTTGGTGTTCGGGTCCGGTAAGGGAAATGAATGGTGGACGGGAATCGGTGTAAAGCGGTGATCTACGGACAATGTTTCAGCTTCTCTAAATGTTGACGGAGTGTCAACGGGTTTGGATCAAACTACTGCGACTGGGAATTTAGCTCACAAGAACTAATTGTATCCTCTTACCTAGTTCACTTTATGTTAGTTGTGGCGTTCGTTCGTCTCTTTGAATTGGTACTTATGTTTGATAACTTAATGACTGATCTACGTGATTTTATTTTCTCGTTTTATTATTGACTGCATGACCCTGTGGTACCTCATTGAGTGAAAGCTCATCTCGTTATCTTTGTTTTCCTTTCAGGGGCGAAGACTTGAGTAAGTGATTTTGGGAAGAGTTTGAACTAGATCTAGACCTTAGACATTTTGTTTAAACTCCTCTGTATTAGTAAATCTCATATGTATTTGTGTAAGATTGAATACTTTTGACTTGTACTCTAAACTTGAATCGTTAATGACTCTATTGTATATAGTATTGGGTTGTGGTGTTTTGAAATTATGTTGTTCGTTTTTGTGCCTACTGAGAATTTTGGATTAGTGAGTCCTATCGAGAGTTGGGTAGGCAGTCTGCTAACCCTTGGGGTACGCCTTAAGGGAAGGTGGAGTTGTCACAAGTAGTATCAGAGTTTAGGTTAGAAATGACCTGGGTGAAAAAGAAATTTTGATCTTAAGAAAGTGTTGTGTGTCGTGTTAGAATGTCATTAAGTATGGTTAAACATACCTAAGTTGTGAATTGTGTTTATCCTTGTAGATCATCGAAGAAAACTGTGGAAATGGGAGAAGTGAGCCGCTTCGGAGATGCCTTCGGATTATTGACTATGAGAAGAAGACAGGGGAACCGATCCGACATTGGAGTCCCGCATGCCGGACTAGAAGATGTAACCATTGTCAAAACTACTCCTACTCCAACCATGTGGTCTTGGCATTACTAAACGAGAGGAGGAGATTTAGGCATACCAGTTCTGGGGACCAAATCGAGATGGAAAGGATGAGATGGATTATGATGATGCAAAGGGATAAGATCCAAGAACTTCAGGAGGCTATTAGTCAGGATCAAGAGCAGACGGCTGCTATGCGCCAATAGGTGCAAGTGGTTAATGAACACCTTACTAGGATGTTAAGGGAAGTAGGAGACCGAATTGAACGTATTTTACAGAAATGTAGGGCTTTACTTGGAGAGGTGGTGGATGTAAATTTGGGTGACGTAAGTCATAGTAATGAAATCCCTAAAAATGAAACATCTGCTAGCTCTGTTGGGAACTAAGTTAGACCTCCTATGAGCTATGTTTTGACCCTGTGTGAGGGGTAGTTAGGAAAGGCCCTAATTTAATGTTTTCTATACTTTTGGTATAATTTTGTTCACTGTACTTTTGTTATGATCCCACTACTTCTCTTAATGGGATTACTTTTACTTGTAACCTACTTTTATTATGTGATCTGTATGAAAGGGTTGTATTTAGATGTACTTGATTTTCTGACTTGTTTATATCCTTACGTTTCGTCTAAGCATCTATGCATTTTTAATTTTTGTATATACATTTCGACCCTAAACTTGTTAAAAACAAATGGAGGGTAGACGTCATGGGCAAGGCCGTGAACGTGAATCTAGGCAACCCTAGATCAAGAGGGTAATTGTGAATCGGTAGTCGAAACAGAATCACAAACCAAGGGCCGATTCCAACGAACAAGTAGCTATAGCCATACAACGTATGACTAATCTGTTAGCACAGATAATATATCATCAAGGTCAAAACCCTATTAACCAACCTGAAAATCCTGGGAATCATGTGGAAGGGAAAGATAGAGCCCTCGAACGATTCCAAAAATTCTCCTCACCAAAATTCCTTGGAGGACCTGACCCTGATATACCTGAAAGGTAGTTAGAGAAAATAATTGATATTTTTGCAGCATTGCATTATATTGAAGAAAGGCAAGCGACTTTCGTTGTTTTTCACTTAGAGGGAGCAGCTCGTTTTTAGTAGAACATGATACGAATGAAATGGAAAGGAGAAAAAATCCTAAAGACTTGGATAAATTTTATGAGAGAGTTTAATACAAAATATTTTTCGCCCCTGATTCAAGAGAAAAAGAAGATGAGTTTATTAGATTTCATCAGGACACCCAAAGCATTGTCGAATATGAAATTCAATTCACCAGGTTATTTAAATTTGCTCCTGTGTTGGTAGTAATAGAGTAAAAGCGAATAAGGTGCTTTGTACAGGGGCTAAATATCAAATTTCAGAAAGATTTAGCAGTAGTCCAAATTAATATGATTGGTGACGCTATCGAGAATGCCCAACAGGTTGAAAGTGTGAGACTCCAAGTGAAAACTTTTCAGGCAAAAAAACGAGGTGCACATAGTAGCAACTTTGGGTAAATCGATAGGAATGTACCTCCTAAGTTTGGAAGAAGGACAAGTGGAATAATACTTCCGAGAACATCAAGAGGAGCCCCGTCAAGAGGAGTCCAAGGCGGAAGAAGACAACAAAGAGGTGCCTCACAAGGATGCTTTGCATAAACTCCCCGTGTCTCTTGTGGATACTGTGGAAAGTCAAACCATACTGAGAAAAGTTGCTGGAGGAAGGAAAGAAAATATTTGCGTTGTGAAAGCGCCGAGCATCAGATCGCCAACTGTCCAGTTCCGCTTCGAGAAGGGAATGGGACCCAACAGTCAAATAAGATAAACCCTAAGCAGACAAAGGTGAAAGGAAATAGACCAAAAGTGCTGACTCGAGTATATGCAATAGAACAACATTAGATCCCTGATTCATCTGAAATTATAGAAGGTACGATCCCTATGTTCTATTGTCTAACTAAGATTTTAATAGACCTTGGTGCTACTCATTCTTTTCTCAACCCTAATTTTATGTGTGAAATTGATATGAAACCTGCTAGACTGCCCTATGATTTGAAAGTTAGAATGCTTACGGGTGACCAATGTTTGATCAGTAGTGCGGTTTATAAGAACTGTGAAATTTTGATTGGAGAGCGAAAACTATTTGGGGATCTGATAAACTTAACCATTAAAGGATATGATATCATCTTAGGCATGGATTTGTAAGTTCAATATGATACTCAATTAGATTGTAAGAGGAAAGTAGTCAAATTTCGCATATCGGGGGAGGCAACCTTAAGGTTAGATGTGAGGGGTCGATTAGGGTCGTCTGCACTTATTTCGAAAATTTGTGTTAGAAAATTGTTAAGTAAAGGTGTGCAGGGTTTTCTAACTTTTCTAATAAATACTCCAATAGATAAAGTAAAAATAGAAGATGTATCAGGAGTAAAGGAATATCTGAATGTTTTTCCTGATAAACTAGCGTCATTGCCTCCGGAGAGAGAGATAGAATTTAATATCAATTTGGTACCGGGGACAACACCCATTTCCAAAACTCCATATCGAATGTCACTAGTTGAGATTAAAGAATTAAAGTTACAGTTGCAAGATTTATTAGAGTGAGAATTTATTCGAAAAAGTGGATCTCCGTGGGGAGCTCGGGTACTTTTTGTTAAAAAGAAAAATGGAAGTTTAAGGTTATATATAGACTACTAAGATTTGAATGATATCACAATTAAGAATAAATACCCTCTACCACATATTGATGAATTGTGTTGATCAGTTGTAAGGAGTTGTGGTGTTTTCTAAATTAGACATTCGATAGGGGTATTATCAATTGCGAATTAGGAAGGAGGACATATCAAAAACTACTTTTAATTTTAGATATGGATATTTTAAATTTGTAGTAATGTCTTTTGGATTAATCAATACCCCTGCAACATTTATAGACTTGATGCATCAAATTTTTAAACCGAACCTAGATCTGTTTGTAGTCATGTTTATTAATGATATCCTCGTTTATTCTAAAATTCGAGAGGAGAATGAATAGTATTTGAGGATTGTCTTGCAGATTTTGAAAAAACACCAGTTATACGCTAAGTTCAGTAAATGTGCATTTTGGTTGGAGAAAATTTCTTTTATAGGGCATATAATTTCGAAAGATGATATCACTGTAGACCCAGCGAAAGTAAAAGCTGTCGCTGAGTGGAAACGATCAGAAAATCCTATTGAGATTCGAAGTCTTTTAGGTTTAGCCAGGTATTATCGGCAGTTCATGAAGAACTTCTCAAAACTTGCAGGACCTTTAACTGATCTGACAAAAAAGCATGACAATTTTGTTTGGGATACCAGATGTGAAACTAATTTTCAAGAATTGAAAAGAAAATTGACCATGGCGTCAGTTTTGACTTTGCCTAATGGAAAGGACAGTTTCACTGTATATACTGATATCTCAAGGGAAAGATTAGGGTGTATATTAATACAAAATAAAAATGTGATTGCCTTTATTTTTAGGAAGTTGAAACTCCACGAGCGAAATTATCTGACCCATGATTTGGAACTAGCAACTGTTGTCTTTATTCTGAAAAAATGGAGACATTATTTATATGGGATAATTTTCGAGATCTATACAGATTATAAGAGTTTTAAGTATTTATTTTCTCAAAAGAAGTTAAATTTGAGGCAGTGTCGATGGATGAAATTTTTAAAAGATTATGACTGTACGATTAACTACCATCCTAGAAAGATCAATGTAGTAACGGATGCCCTAAATCGAAAGGTTCAAGTGGCTGGATTACTGATTAAGGAGTGAAAAATGTTAGAAAAGGTTAGTGAGTGGAATCCTCATCTTGAACACCAGAAAGTGATTTTCGAAAATATCACAGTGAGATCCAACCAACTAGATCAAATCGAAGAGGTACAGAAGAAAGATTCTGCAGTACAGAAGTGGATAAAAAAGGTGCAAAAAGGAGAATTACCTGATTTCAATTTGAATCCCGAGGGGATCTTGAGATATCGAAACCGAGTGGTTGTACCGAAAGATGAAATATTAAAAAATGAAATTTTAGAGGAAACTCACCGGTCTAAAAATATGGTGTATCCAAATAGTAGTAAGATGTATCAAGATTTAAAAGGGTTATATTGGTGGGATACTTCTTGTTTCATATTTTTTTTGTAGTATATCATTTCTTGGTTTCCTTTAAGAAATATATTACAAAGTCGTCTTACTATGGAGGCTATGGAGGTTTTTTGGCTTTTATCTCTCTCTCTCATTTTTGGATAACATTTTTTTTCTAGTTTTGACTTTTTTATTTCTTTAATAATGGATTTTTTTTTTTTGCCTTTTGGGCTTGAGCCAATGCACAGCTAGTGAGTTTTGTTGCCTTTTTTCTCTTTGTTAAGAAAGCTTCAAGGCTTTCACCAAGCCCACACGAGTTATGTCCCAGGGTCCCTATGGTAACTTTGCTTGTCTTTTTATTACATAGTTATGTATATGCAAGTTCCGTCTTTCTTTAGGAATGGATGTAAGGCCGCGTTTAATAAAACTAAAGTATGAAAAATGAAATTTGAAATCTAAAATTTGAATCTATTAAATTATTAAATTATTAAATTATTAAGTATTAAATCAAATACATTCGAATATATATTACATTCAGTGATACGTGAATAGCTTATTACTTATTTTTAGGGACACGTTTTATCTAAAAAAATTCAATGCCACTTAATTAATTCAAATGTTCAATTTTTAGTTATCAAATGAGTTTGAATATATTAAGATTTGAATATATTACATCTAAGTTCTGAATTAGGTTATCAAAGTGAGTGAAAGATCTCAAGTTCAATCCCTCTCACTTGCGTTTAAAAAAAATGTTCATATCTTTTTTAGAAAGAAAATAAAAAGAATGGTTTGGTTAAAGTGTAGGTATTCGTCACTTGAGTGCTTTTTTTTTTCAAGAGTGTATGTAATTCAGGAAAATATTTTAATATAAAGACACAACAAAATTCGGGGAAAGTTTATTTTAGGTGGAAAAAAAGTTTATTTCAGGTGCACCCATGACGCTAACGCTCATTACCAAAATCAACAAGGCATAGCTAAAGCACGTAAGACTTGTCAAAAATCACAGTCCATACAGTGTCGGATTAGAATTCTAAATTTCCTAAATAAATGCCTAAAACCCTCAAACCCGAAAAGTCCAATATTTTATTCTCCTAAGTCCTACCATTGGTAATCGTTAACTTGGGGGAGCGACTATGGCGGCTGCAACTTGGCGATCAAGCCAACCAGCAGGACTCCATTCCCCCTCATCTTCACCCTGAAGATCCTACTCTTGCAAAACGACGCCGTTGGCTTATTCCACACTCTCCTCATTCTCCTTCTCCTCCTCCTCTGCCTCCACTCTCCTTCAGAACATATTAAACTCTCTGTCACGATTTACATCAGACCTATCCATATCTCCAAACCCTCCCAAGGTCCCAAAAAACCCGGCTCGGAAGAGGGTTCATATGTGCGCAGTGCCCCGGACTCGTTTTGCTGTTGCTTGCATCGGAAGAAAAGCAAGAAAAATAGTAGTCCGGCTACTTTTGGACATATTATGACGAATAATGTGAAGAGTAGCAGCAGGATAAATAAGGCAACAGACACGCCGACTGGGACCTCCAACTCTGGCAGGTTTATGTCATGAAACAGAAGAATTAAGCTGAAAACGTGGAATTAGCAAAGGAAGCAAACAGAAGGCGTGAGTTCATAATCACGCCTTCTCTGGGAGAATGCTCAAGAAACGTGAGCTCAAGTGGGCAAGTGGATCTGCAATGGATCTGCAACCAATTCTGTTAGCGGGATCACGAGGACAAGCTGGACCAAGTGGCTGAAGAATTAGTTATTAGTTGGCTATAAAATGGCCAGGAACAGAGAGGAGAAAAGTAGGAATTTGTTAGCTCAATTTTGGGAATTGTTCCCTTAAGCATTCTTCTTCCTGTTCTTCCTTCATTCTTGTCATTTCCTTTCCTTTTACCGCCAATTCTGTATCATCTCAATTCAATCAATATTAATACTATTTCGATCGATTGCTTATCTGTTCTTGATTGTTTTCTTCTACTGATAAGCATAAGTTTGTGCAAGTAGCTAATCCATTCCATTATTAGCAATTCTATTGCCTAGTTACTGTTCGATACCATCACAGTGGTATCAGAGCAGAGCTACGAGCCAACGGGATGTCTAAAACTCAGGAGGAAGCTCTAAGGAGAGAGCTCACTGAGTTGGGGAGTGTGGTAAGAACATTTGCTAATAAGCATGATGGGGTAGAACAGACTGTGAGGGCAATAGAGCATAGGCAGGAGAGCACGGACAGAGCTATCAAAAACTTAGACCAAAAATATGAAGGTATGATGAACATGATGGCCCAAATTATGTCCAAATTGAACGATAAAGGGAAGGAGGTAGGGGACAGCCACTCAGGAAATGGCCAGATCATAGAGGGAGTTAAGGAGAAATGTGCAGGGAAGGGAGGATCCAGACTGCCTAGGATGGAATTCCCTGTGTTTGATGGGACCAATCCTAGGGAATGGGTGAGGAGAGCTAATAAATATTTCCAGATATATGAAGTAGAGGAAGAAATGAAAACTGATATCGCTCAACTCTACCTCAAGGATAGAGCAGACATCTGGTTTCATGGGATGTATTCTGAAAGAGGAGCAGTTCCATGGAGAGAGCTGTCCTTAGCAATCCGTGAGAGATTTGGAGAGGGAGATCCACAGGAGGCCATCGAGGAGTTCAACAAACTGGTGCAAACAGGCAGCATAGCAGACTATCTGGAAAAATTTGAGATGCTGAAATCACTGGTAATGATCTCACTCCCTGGACAACCTGATTCTTATTATAAATCCTGTTTCCTTAGTGGCCTTAAGGAGGAAGTTGTCAACATGGTCAGAATGACCAAACCACTGACATTGGCGGATGCCATTGAGACTGCTAAGCTACAGGAGAAGAACCTAGAAGCCATCAGGAAAGCACAGAGTAGGGGCATACAGAAAACTCCCTTGCCACCATTGTCACACACCACTAATTTCTCCAACAAAATGAAATGGCCTAACAACCAGAGACCAGATCCCCATACCAACAAAAGTACCAAACTAGGAGGACCATCAACCAATTACTACAAGGGAATTACCCCATCTGAGTTTAGCTATAGAAGGGAGAAGGGGTTGTGTTTTAAGTGTGCTGAACCTTATACCTTAGGACACACCTGCAAACAGGCTCATATTCACTACATAATGGAGGATGAGTCTACTGAACCTATCATTCCAATAGAAGGGCAAGGGGAGGGTGCTGAGGAGTGTGCTGACTGTCCAGAAGGTGGTAACCTCAGAGAAAACATTGAGGTCTCCATTCATGCTTTAGCAGGGGGCAATGAACACAAAACCATCAAAATGAGGGGAAAACTTGCAGGAAGGGAGCTACTGGTACTTATTGACAGTGGCAGCACCCACTGCTTCATGGATGAAAGTTTGGCACAGGATCTGAAGATGCAGACTGCAGGTACAACCTTGATTGTTAAAGTGGCTAATGGAGAGAGGCTGGAATCCAGGCAACTCCTACAGGAGGTAGGTTGGGAGATGCAGGGACACAACTTCCTTCACAACTTCAACACACTCAAACTAGGCAGTTGTGACCTGATTCTTGGAGTGGACTGGTTGGCCAAACACAGCCCCATCGAATTTGACTTCCAGCAGCTAACTATGAAGTTTTTGAAAGAAAAAGAGCCAGTAATACTAAAAGGGGAGGCAGAGAAGCTGAAGTTGAAGGCCATTAAGGGAAGCAGGCTTGCCAAATGGAAAAGGAAGCAGAACTATGGAATCACTGCTCAAATCTACATGGTAGAAGAAGGAGGAGGAGACCAGGGGCAGATTCCAACAGAAATGAGAGAGCTACTGGTGCAGTTTGAGTCCATTTTTGATGAGCCACAGGGCATGCCACCAGTCAGAAGCCATGATCATGCCATCCAAATAAAGGAAGGAGCAACACCTTTCAAGAACAGGCCATACAGATGTCCTTATGTGCAGAAGGCTGAGATAGAGAAGCTGGTCAAAGAAATGTTACAGATGGGAATTATTCAAACCAGCAACAGCTCTTTTGCATCCCCAGTCCTACTGGTGAAAAAGAAGGATGGTAGCTGGAGATTTTGTGTTGATTACAGGTAGCTCAATGAGCTGACAATTAAAGATAAATTTCCTATGCCTTTGATAGATGAACTGCTTGATGAATTGCAGGGCTCTAAATTTTTCACCAAGGTAGACTTGAGATCTGGATACCATCAGATCAGGGTGCAGGTGGAGGATCGACACAAAACTGCATTCAGAACTCACCAGGGGCTGTACGAGTTCAAGGTCATGCCCTTTGGACTGACCAATGCCCCAGCCACCTTCCAGAGCCTCATGAATCACATCTTCAGGGATCAGCTCAGGAAGTATGTCCTGGTATTCTTCGATGACATCCTAATCTACAGCCCAAGCTGGAATAGTCACATGGAGCATGTTGCCACAGCATTGAACATCCTGAAAGAACATCAGCTTTATGCTAAAAGGAGCAAATGTTCCTTTGCTCAGACAGAAGTAGAGTATTTGGGTCACATTATCTCTGACCAAGGGGTAATGGCTGACCCCAAGAAGGTAGAAGGGATGCTGGGGTGGCCAAGGCCAACTACAGTTAAGCATCTAAAAGGATTTCTGGGGTTGACAGGTTATTATAGAAAATTTGTGAGGGGCTATGGCTCCATAGCTAAGCCACTCACTATGCTGCTACAAAAGGATGGATTTCTGTGGAATGAAGAAGCAGAGGAGGCTTTCCAAAGGCTGAAGTTGGCAATGAGCAACACCCCTGTGCTGGCATTGCCTGACTTCACCAAACCATTCATAATTGAAACTGATGCATGCTATGGAGGTGTGGGAGCTGTGCTGATGCAGGACAGGAGACCTTTGGCGTATCTAAGTCAGAGCTTGGATCCAAGAAACTTAGGACTCTCCATCTATGAAAAAGAATTACTAGCCTTGGTAATGGCAGTGACTAAATGGAGGCATTATTTGGAGGGACATCATTTCATAATAAAAACTGATCATCAGAGCCTCAAGTACCTGCTGGAGCAAAGGATAACTACAACACTCCAACAAAAATGGCTGACCAAGCTCCTGGGACTGAGTTATGAGATTCATTACAAAAAGGGAAGAGAAAATGTGGTGGCAGATGCACTGTCTAGGAGGGCCAACTCTGAGGCAGGGGATTGCAATGCTCTGGTTTGTGTCATTCCAGAATGGATTAAGGAGGTAATTGGAAGCTATGAAGGGGATGGAGAAACACAGGACATCATCAGACAGCTGCTGCTGACTCCTAATAGCCAGTCAGACTTCACCTACCAAGATGGTATACTCAGGAACAAAGGGAAGATAGTAGTAGGTTCAGAAGGAGAAGTCAGGAAGAAGATCATTTCTGCCATACATGACTCACAGCTGGGAGGACACTCTGGAATACAGGCAAGCTACCAAAGGGCCAAACAATTGTTCCATTGGAAAGGGATGCACAAGGCTATCAAGGATGCTGTACTACAGTGTGATGTGTGCAGAAAGTGCAAGGATGAACACAACGCCTATCCAGGACTACTACAACCTCTTCCTATACCTCAGTACTCATGGAGTCATGTAACTATGGACTTCATTGAAGGACTGCCAGTATCTGAAAAGAAGGACACAATTATGGTGGTGGTGGACAGATTCACTAAGACAGCATATTTCATCAGTCTCTCTCACCCTTTTGATGCTCCCACAGTGGCTAGACTCTTCATGGACCACATCTGCAAGATCCATGGTGTACCTCTGAGCATGCTCTCCGACAGGGATAAGGTATTTACTAGCCATTTCTGGACAGAACTTTTTACCATGTTAGGGACTGAGTTGCAGTTGAGTACTGCTTATCATCCTCAAACAGATGGCCAATCTGAGAGGGTAAACCAGGTGTTGGAAATGTATCTCAGATGTATGACACACTTGGAACCAAAGAGGTGGAATGCTTGGCTCTCCCTTGCTGAATGGTGGTACAACACCACCTATCACACAGCCATTAAAATGAGCCCATTCGAGGCCCTGTATGGATTGGCCCCTCCACAGCTAGCTCTGGGATCATACAACCAATCCAGAGTAGCCACAGTGGAGGAACATCTAAAGGACAGACAGATAATGGATGGAGTACTCAGAAAGAACCTACAAGAAGCTCAGAATAGGATGAAGTTTTATGCTGATCAAAACAGGAGTGAAAGGACTTTTGAGGTAGGAGATTGGGTCTACTTGAGGCTACAACCATATAGGCAGATGTCAGTGGAGCTGAGAAGCAACACCAAGCTGTCTGCCAGGTACTTTGGCCCATACCAGGTGACTCAGAGGGTAGGAAAAGTTGCTTATAAGCTGCAACTGCCAGAGGGAACCAAGGTGCACCCTGTGTTCCATGTATCTTTGCTAAAAAAGAAAATAGGAGAGAAAGCAACTCCTGTGCTTCAACTGCCTAACATGGATGGTAAAGGACATCTGAGGGTACAACCAACAGCTATCCTGGATCGCAGAATCACCAAGAAAGGAAATACAGCAGCTGTGCAGTGGCTCATCCACTGGTGGGGAACCACACCAGCTGAGGCTACATGGGAAGATGCAGAAAAAATTGAGAATGAATTCCCTGAGTTCCAATCTTGAGGACAAGATTGTTTGAAGGGGAAGCAATTGTCATGAAACAGAAGAATTAAGCTGAAAACGTGGAATTAGCAAAGGAAGCAAACAGAAGGCGTGAGTTCATAATCACGCCTTCTCTGGGAGAATGCTCAAGAAACGTGAGCTCAAGTGGGCAAGTGGATCTGCAATGGATCTGCAACCAATTCTGTTAGCGGGATCACGAGGACAAGCTGGACCAAGTGGCTGAAGAATTAGTTATTAGTTGGCTATAAAATGGCCAGGAACAGAGAGGAGAAAAGTAGGAATTTGTTAGCTCAATTTTGGGAATTGTTCCCTTAAGCATTCTTCTTCCTGTTCTTCCTTCATTCTTGTCATTTCCTTTCCTTTTACCGCCAATTCTGTATCATCTCAATTCAATCAATATTAATACTATTTCGATCGATTGCTTATCTGTTCTTGATTGTTTTCTTCTACTGATAAGCATAAGTTTGTGCAAGTAGCTAATCCATTCCATTATTAGCAATTCTATTGCCTAGTTACTGTTCGATACCATCACAGTTTACGGTGAGGCAGTTCGCTATCATGAACTCACAGGCGAGAAGTGGAACCGTGGAGGGGGATTTTGTGAAGAGGGCTTTGACAGCTTTGACGCGGTCCTCGTCTCAGAAGCAATGCCCGCGGAGGGATTTCCATCCCGGGCCGAGTCGGCTCTCCGTCATGTCTAGGGCCGAAGATTCTTGATCATTTTGAAACTTTTTATATTTTGTCAATCTCTTCACGTGCTTTGGGGTCTTGGGCGACCTGAACCCTAGCAACCCCTGCCACTAGACCTTTACTGTAATGTTAACGGCTGTTTTTAATTTTATTTTATTTTCCGTGTTTTGTTTTGGAACAATCTTGTAAATCCCCCACCCCACTAAAGATGGACTATTAAGATGTTGAAGGTTAAAAATCAAGTGGATGCTTAGGTTGGTTTGGTTCAAAATTTAGGCCTGTAACAGAAAAAACATTAGCATTTTAAATTTTCTTTTTGGGTTAAGGAAAAGATAAAATTCACGGTTGATGTGTTTCTTTACTGTATATCAGTGTTCTTTTACTGGACTTTCCTAGCATTGTGTTTACTGCATTTTAGTGTGAATTTCTGAGCATTGACAGGCGATTGTTTTTACAATTTTTTCCTTAAGGAAAGCAAAGACGATTGTATTTGGTGTGGACAAGATGATTACACGAAGGGCATAGAAAGGTTAGCAAATGCTGGATTAGTATAATATGGGGTGAGATATGGAGGAGGGAGAGGAAGGATTGAAGATTAGCATGGTCATTTTATTATTATTTTTTTCTTAAGATGTTAGTTTTTTAATAAAGTAGAACAAATTTGGCAGACACCTGTTAGAAATTTCCAAAAGTTAATTGTTTTTTTTTTGTATAAAAGAAATTTCTTTTTCTTTTTAGCACACTATGAGATTTATTGATAAAAAATTGCAGCTTTTGCAGGGACGCTTTTAAGTCTTTCTAAAGTATCTATACAAAACATCAGAACATCAGAGCCTACTAAAAACTAACCACTGAACTTTGGCTCGGTGACCACCACTTTTTTGGGATGTAGGTCAGGGTTCAAACCCCACCTACAAGGGAAAAAAATTCAAAAAAAGTGTCAAAACATCCCTTTATCTAGTTAGATTTGTATATTTGCTAATCCCTTATATAGTCTCCTGTAGAATAGGATACCGAAGTTAGATTTGTATATCTGCTAATCTCTTATACAGCCTCTTTAGCCACTGCACCCCTTATATAATCTCATGTAGAATATGATAGAATAGATTATACAAATATTGTTGCCCAAAAAAAAATTCATAGCCTGTCAAAACAATTGTGGAGAATTCCCCACTCTACATTTATTGGTTTTTTATGGATAAAAGAAAATTTCATTCACATATTGTTGGAATCGTCCAACCCTAATGACCGGTTAAATATGCACTAAAAATTACAGATGTGTGGTTTAACAGATACAATAGATCTGAAAAAATATCAACAAATCTGCAATTTAACAAATCCATAAGTTAATTGATTAATTGAGCTGAATTGGAGGCAAAATTGACACTAACCTTGTTAATAATTAATAAACTTGATATAACCCGGTCAATTTTTACCAATTGACCAATACGATTCGTTTTACCATATAATGCTTAGCACTTCTTTTCTTTTCCCTTTTAGTTTGTTTTTGGGAGTCAAATATCTGTTTCCCTAGAAACTTTTTTGACCTTTTCCTTTGTAGTCCATGTTGTCAATTTCCGTGTGCGATATCCGTTGGTTTTCCCCTTTTGGGATTTTTTTTTTCTTTTTTTAAGTGGGATGCATTAAATTCATCCGTTGGTTTTCCCCTTTTGGAATTCCTAGTTACAATTCCTCTCAAATTACCCTCCAACCCAACCCTCCCAGTGGTTTTGTTTAGTTACTTAAGGGCAAACCACTCAAAATGCAATTTCTTAATAAAAAAACAAGGGATAATTTTAGAAACCTCCCCTGAGATTACTAACATTTTCACACAACTCCCCTCAAATTTAGAAAATTACACCAACCTCCCTTGATGTAATGAAATGACAACAATGTCCTTCATTAAATAGATAATCTATACCGTGCGATGAAACAAATGGTGAAACGGAAAAAAAAATTGTCACTACTACCTATCTTGCCACAGATTCACCAACTACTTATAGTTCTCTGTTTTTCCATCCCTCTTGAGTCCTATCTCTTTTCTCCTTCATACCATAACCTGTTCTCACCAACCATAATGGCAGCAAAGCAATGTCCGCCTCTCTCATTCTCAATAATTAGAACCTTTCGATTTTCCAACTTTTCTTATGCTTTGTTGATGCTAATGACTTGAAATTGCTAAATAATAAATTGAGGTGAGTAGATTTTACTGTCAAAATAGATAGAGACAATGAGGATACTAGTGATAGATTTTAAAAAAGAAAAAGAAAAAAGAAACTGGCGGTTGGAAGGGGAAAAGGTCTAGATGAGGGGCATGCAATTTTGCCTTCTATAAAGATAAATTTTCTTGTACATTAACAACTGCATTTGGGTTTTTTTAATTGATTTGCAATAGTTGATAGTAGTTTGCTATGGATATCGAAGTTGGTCTAGATCCCTAGATGTTGATGGAGTATTACTAAATCATATGCTTTGCTATGTAAAAGCATTGCTCTCTGGTTTTGGTGGTCATAGGCTAGGATATTGTTTTATGTTTGGCAAGATGACAGCCAATGAGATTGTAATTTGGAATTTGAGATTGGTTCATTTTGGGCAAGGAATGAAATAGATGAATTGTAGAAACATTTGGGTATTTGAGGTGACCGTTGTAATTGATTTGCACTTAAAGCATTTGAGCAGAGGTTGGGAATTTTGTGACTGTCCAAATTTTGGGGACTGAGTTGGAGTGAATTTGGGCCTCTGCATACTATAGGGAGGGATTGAGTTGGGAATGCTTGATTAGTTGCAAAAGTGTATAGGTGGAAAGTGGTGACTAAATTATTTTTTCTTTTTTTTTCACAATTTCAATAGAAGGTTAGTTTAGGATTATTGAAAAAGAATTTAGGTTATTGGCCCTACATGGTTCCCTAAATAGTAAAAGTTAGGGTAGTAAGTGTAATTTTGAATACTTGAGGGGAGCTATCTGTAATTAACAGAAACCTCGAGGGAGGTTTCTGAAATAGGTTTCTGAAATTATCCCAAAAACAATTAATAAGTTTGTTTGAATATGGCATTGTACGGATTTTTTTTCTTTTTTACTTATATCACAAGGGTCTGTCTAATTGCTGCCTATTGAACACTCGTTATAATATATTTCAAGTATCATATTTTTGAAAATATAAGATTAATTAAAAAAATAAATAAATACAAAGGAAGGTAAGTAAAATTAAATATAGAAAGCATATAAATATAAGGGGAATAATAATTGTAGTATATATATATATATATATGATAGGTTAAGTAAATTTTAACTATGTTAATAAAATGAACACCCGTTAGAAAAAGCCATATCATAGATACATTTTCTAATTATACCAACCATCCTTTTATTTCATAAAGGTACAAAAAAGGGCCATCAACCCGATTACACAAGAACTAAACCCGACATAGAAACTCCGCAAACATCTTGACCTTGTAACCTCGCCAGCGTTACCGTATATACAGTCAAATCCAACTACGCATATCACAATATAAAACGTGTTATAATAATAATCTAACAAAATTTTTATATTCAAAAAAGTTTACAAATGATTTTCCTTTTAAAAAAAGTATAAAAATCAGCATAAAAGTACATATTCGTTGATACTATGAAATTAAAAATATCAGTAAAATTACTATGATATTCAAAGATTTATGCCACACTCTTACGAATTCTAGCCCTTATCACCTTATTAGTTTATATGTATAAATCTATAGAAATTTTCATTCATGTTGTTCCTATTTCGTACATAACTTAGAAGGCTAATCCCTACACAACTTGTAAGATAGTGAAGTATAATAACCCAAACGTTTATCATGTGTTTTATACAATTTATTAAAATGTACAAGTATTTTTTCATAATATTTTTGACATGTAAGGAATACAAAAGTTTTAATAATATATGGACAAACGTTTATTAGATGGGTATATAATACGAATTTTTACTAACTAGAGCCTCGGGGGTCATAAATATAAAAGTTCAATAACAAAGCTATTGATGTAGAATCCAAAAAATTCTAACAAAAAGTTATAAGAGATATATTTTATAGAACCAATGCAGATGGGGAGGCAATTTACACATATATACCAATATGTGTAAGAGAAGAAGATTAATACCAACAATAATATATTAAACACACACCATAATAACAAGCTTATCAAATTTCACTCTTCTGAACTGATACAATAATAAGACTCCCTATTTATAAATTATGTGACTTGATAAACAAGTTTTACAACCATAAGAAATTTTTTGATAAAATACTAATTTCTAAATAATAAACTACCATAACTTGACTCAAATAGAATTGTTAAAACCTTAGCTTCACTAAAAGGCTGTTAAATAATAATATAGAAATTTCTATCATTGAGTCTTGATTTAATATGCCAATATTGCCTTCTGTAAATCAAGCTCCCTCTAATTCGGTCCAACATAATCACAAACAATGATCTCCTTTACAGATTTTGCTAATATCAATTTGAATGCTTCATTTTCAAGTTTTTCTCTTTGCAATAATTCACGCACTTGGATAGATTGTTTTCCTCACACAATTTGATGTCAATTCATTGACAATTCACTTTGTGATTTTAATAACCACAATTCAATTGACAGGATTCTTTTTTGATCTCTATTGCAATACCACAATCAATCTGACAATTTTTCGAACCAATCTTATGGCCTAATGATAGGTTGCAATTTTATTATTTATTTTATAATTAATTTCCCCTATTACCTTACCCGATGTGGATTAATTGTCAAATTCTATTCACTTTTGAAAATTTGTATTTATTAAAGGGAGTGGAACACAAATACCGTAAAAAGATGTCGATTTGACGATTGTCAGGGAAGAGTATTAGCAACAGTCAACAAGGGGAGAATAATTCGACTCTACCTCCTTACTCCAAGGGCAAATATGGCATCCAGGGGCACTTTTGGACGATTGGAACTTTTCCCCTTTTGGAAATTGCCGAAGAGAGAGGAGATGGAACAAGACGGGGAGTTTTCCTTTTCTCCTCTGGAGAGCCGCATCGTGGAAGTGGCAAAAATTAGAAAGGAAATAGAGATAGCAGACAACTAGGACTATTTTTAGTTTTGCCTCTTTGACTTTTCTTTTTCGTCTTGTAGTAGTTTTTCCTTGGTATGTCAGGACAAGTAGTAACCAATTAGTCATGCTCTGGAGTCTTGTTATTCCTTCTTTTATTCGAACGAATTGAATTCTCCCGATCAAGGACAATGGCCGCAACTTTTTCTATAGCTTTGTATGGGTTTTTCTCATCAGGGATGAACTAAATCCCTTTTTCTAGTCGAGAAACAACAGAGGCTTTGATTCATCTAAAAATTGTGAGATTGAATTAATTTTATCTTTTCCTCTTATTTATTGGTATTTGCATATTCTTCGCTTGCAGTGCTTATGGTTGTTTAATTAATTGATTATCTTGGATCCAGATAGTGAATTGATTTAGTAACCTATTCTCAATTAGGGTATTAAATCCGTAATTGTTTAATTGCTCTGAAATAGTGACAATTGACATGATTGGGTTTGTGTCAGGAGAATACACGGGCTAATCTAGAATAACTCTGGTAGTGCGTTATTTGGTTAGAATAGGGCTTCTCTAAGACGTAAGGCAATTGGGGAATTAAATCTCACGAGTGTACCTAAAATTATTTCTCAATTAGAGCAGTAATTAACGGGCATACCTTAATCACCGACACAGTAAGGAGGGGTTGACTGTCATCGCTTGTTTGGCAGTTATAACCTATTTATTAATAAATAATTGGAACCGTCTTTGCATCGATGATCAATTAGGTGAACCATTGCTGAAGTTATTTCTTGGCTAGATCTTTAGTTATTATTACTCCGATTTTAGTGAATTGTCATTTAATTTTTAGTTAGATATTTGTTTTTAGTTGAACTGCTTTAATAGTCATCTTTTATACAAAAACACCCCCCGTGTTACTCTAGATTTCAAGAGAGGCAAATACCCCAAATCCTTGTGGATTCGACCCTGCTTATCACTATCTACAGAAATTATATTTTGAGTAAGTATTTATTATTGCACAGGCTCGACAACCTGTCAATTTTGTCGCCGTTGCCGGGGACTGGCGTTAGTTATTTGTTTCTTTTTGAGTTCATTCTTGTTTTGAGTTTTTGGTATTTTTTTAGTGTATGCCTCGTTCTTCTCGTACAGGTGAACAAATCTTTGACCCCGAAATAGAGAAGACTGCGCGGAGAACACGGAAAGAGATCAGACAGCTTAGAGAGGAGCAATCTAGTACTACATCTTAGAGACTTGAGCCAAAAATTAAACCAACAGATTCGCTTGGTGATATTTCGGGTGACTCGGATCAAGAAGGAGTCCCTATAGCTAATGCATGAAAACTAAAGGAGTTGGCTGCTCCTGATTTAAATCAGCAGCCATTATGCATTACTTTCCCAAATTTGAATGATAACACTCCCTTCGAGTTAAAATCTGGTCTAATTCATCTCTTGCCATCTTTCCATGATTTATCAGGTGAGGAGCCTTATAAGCACTTGCAAGAATTTGATGTCGTTTGCAACAGTATGAAACCCTCGGGAATTACAGAAGAACAGATAAAAATGAGGGCATTTCCCTTCTCTCTAAAGGACTTCGCGAAAGACTGACTGTACTACCTACCACCAGGTAGCATCACCACTTGGAACCAACTGAAGAAAGAGTTCTTAAACAAATATTTTTCTGCGTCTCGAGCTGCAAGTCTAAGGAAGGAGATATGCGGTATCAAACAGCATCCAGGAGAGTCGCTTTGTGATTATTGGGAGCGGTTCAAGAAGTTATGCATCAAGTGGCCTCAACACCAAATAAGTAACCAATTGTTCATCCAATATTTTTACGAGATGCTACTTTTCAGAGATAGGAGTATAATTGATGCTGCAAGTGGAGGGGTATTGGTGAACAAGACTCCTCGAGAAGCATGAGAACTAATTGAAGGAATGGCCGAGAATTCGCAGCAATTTGGTATAAGGGAGGATGTCCCGACACGCAAAGTGTATGAGGTAGAGACATCTTCTATCCAGTAACAGTTGACCGAGTTAACGTTTTTTGTTAGGCAATTGACTGTAGGAAATGCATCATAGGCTAAGGTGCGTGGGATTTGCATTACTATGGGTCATTTTACATAAATATGCCCAATGATTCAAGAGGAAAGTGCGGAGCAAGTGAACATGGCTGGTCACGTACCCGCGCCAAAAAAGTAAAATGACCCGTACTCAAATACGTACAATCTGGACTAGAGAGATCATCCTAATTTCAGCTATGAAGGAAATAGGCAGTCAAATTTTGCACCAAATAGACAGCAAGGGTACCAACAATAGTATCAACCTCGCTCACCACCACTCCCTTCAAACTCAAGTCCATCTATAGAAAAGATGATGAAGCAATTAATTGCTAATCAACAAAAGACAGATTCTGATCTACAAAATATGAGAAATCAACTGGGACAGATGCAAGCAATGTAGAGTCAGATGACGATAGCAATTAACCGCCTAGAATTCCAAATCCAAGGTAAATTGCCATCTCAACTTGAATTGAACCCGAAGAACGTAAGTGCGGTGACCTTAAGGAGCGGGAGGGAAATTCAGGGAGTCGAACTCACGATTCCAAAGGACAAAGATGAGGAAAAGATCGAGAATGAGTTTGAGAAGGAGGACAGCAATGGCAAAAATCCAATGGTACTCCCTGACCCGGTCGTTGAGGTTAAAACTCATCCGCCTCCTTTTCCTAGCAGGTTGGAGAAATCGAAAAAATAGGATAAGGAGAAAGAGATCCAGAAGGTGTTCCGCAAGGTAGAGATCAATGTTCCCCTGTTAGACACAATCAAACAAGTGCCAAAATATATAAAAAATTTTGAGGGACTTGTGCGTCAACCGAAGGAGGCTGAAAGGAGATGAAAGAGTCATTATGGATGAGAATGTGTCAGCGGTTCTCCAGAGGAAGCTCCCACCGAAATGCAGGGACCCAGGTATGTTTACTATCCCCTCTAGGATAGGCAATATTTTGATTAGAAAATTCATGTTGGACTTAGGAGCGTCAATTAATGTAATGTCTAAATCTATCTATACTTCCCTGAACTTAGGTCCATTAAAAGAAACTGAGATAATAATTCAATTAACTGACCGAACAAATGCATATGCTCATGGGTTGGTTGACGATGTGTTGGTTAAAATTAATGAATTGGTATTCCCAACTGACTTTTACGTATGTGACATGGATGATGATCAATCCCCCGATCCCTCACATTGCTATTATGTAGACCCTTCTTGAATACCGCCCAGACGAAAATTGATATTAATAAGAGTACCTTGTCCATGAAATTTGATGAAAAAAATTGTTCATTTCAATATCTTTAAGACTATGAAATACCCCTCGAACTCCACTTTTAGCTCTTTTTTTTCTGTGAATGTTATTGATCCTGCGGTACAGGAAATGTTTGAGATTGTTGGCAGGGATGAGTTGGAGGTTGTTTTAACCAAGCACCCGAGTTGGAGACAACCCCTGAGATAGAATTAAGTGAAGAGCTAAAATGTACAATAGGAGTGTTACACTCGTTGCCAACCACGACAAAAAGGTATGAGTTCACACCTGTTTTTATACCCAAACCTCACCAGAGGGTACTACCATCTGTGGTGCAGACACCTGTGTGAAAATTGAAACCTCTGCCAAAGCACTTGAAATATGCATATTTGGGCGAGAAAGAAACACTCCCATTGATTATCTCAGCGACAATATCGGAACCCAGAAGGAGAAGCTAATCCGAGTCCTTAGAAAATATAAATAGGCAATAGGGTGGACTATCGCAGACATTAAGAGGATCAGCCCCTCTATCTGTATGCACCGAATAAGGCTCGAAGAAGATGCAAAATCTGTACGACAAGCTCCAAGGAGGCTTAATCTCTTTATGATAGAAATGGTAAAGAAAGAGATATTGAAGTTGTTGGATGTGGGGATCATATTCGTAATATCAAATAGCCCATAGGTGAGCCCAGTGCAGGTAGTTTCGAAGAAAGCAGGACTGATAATGGAAGCCAACCAAACGGGTGAATTTGTGCCAGTACGCAAACCCACCGAATGGAGGTAGTGTATAGACTACTGCAGATTAAACGCCGTCACAAAAAATGATCATTTTCCTCTTCCTTTCATTGACCAAATGATTGAGCGTTTAGCTTGTCGAGCTTATTATTGCTTTTTGAATGAATTTTCAAGGTATTTTCAGATTGCAATCGCACCTAAGGATCAAGAGAAGACGACCTTCATGTGCCCATTCGGGACTTTGCATACAAACGCATACCCTTTGGATTGTGCAATGTACCGCAACATTTCAGAGATGTATGGTAAGCATCTTTTCAGAATATGTTGAGAAAATTATTGAGATTTTCATGGACGATTTTAGTGTATATGATGACAGTTTCGATACTTGTCTAAATAACCTGAAATTGATCTTGTTGAGATGTGTAGAAACCAATCTCGTGCTTAATTGGAAAAATTTTCATTTTATGGTTGAATATGGGATAGTCCTAGGCCATGTAGTGTCCTCCAAGGGCATTGAGATTGATAGGGCTAAAATAGACATTATATCTGTTTTACCCTATCCCGCGAGTATGCGAAAAGTGCGCACTTTTTTTGGACATGCAGGTTTTTACCGAAAGTTCATCAAGGATTTTTCAAAAATTGGAGCGCCTCTGTTCCAACTCTTGCAAAAAAATGTGGCTTTCGAGTTCGATGACAAATGTGAGAGAGCCTTCGACAAGTTAAAGGAGCTATTGACATCGCCACCGATCATCCAACCCCCTGACTGGAGTCTGTCATTTGAGATCATATGCGATGCCAGCGACCATGCAGTGGGGGTTGTGTTGGAGCAGGGAGTAGAAAAAGTAGTTCACATCATCTACTATGCGTCCCGAGCCTTGAATGGAGCTCAGATGAACTACTCCACTATTGAAAAGGAGTTTCTTGTTTCTTGCGGTTATCTTTGTTTTAGAAAAGTTTAGATCATATTTGTTAGGTGCTAAAGTTATTGTATTTTCTGATCATGTAGTGTTGAGGTACCTAATGACCAAGAAAGATGCAAAATCGAGGCTCATAAGGTGGATACTGCTCCTGCAAAAGTTCGACCTAGAGATAAAAGATAAAAGAGGCTCCGAGAATTTGGTAGCCAACCATTTAAGTCGCATACCAGTTGGCGAGAAGGATGTGACATTAAGGGACACATTCCCTGAAAAACACTTATTTTTTTAAAATTCTCAACTGTCTTGGTATGCTGATTTAGTTAATTACCTAGTAACTGGAAATTTCCCTACAGGTTGGCCGAAATCAAAGAGGGATAAGTTGAAGAGCGATGCCAAGTACTTCATATGGGATGACCCGTACTTGTGGAAGAGATGCGCTGACCAAGTAATGAGAAGATGCGTAAGTGAAGCTGAATTTCAGTCAATTTTAACTTTTTGTCATACTTTTGCCTGTGGAGGTCATTTTGGACCCAAGCGAACTGTGCATAGGGTATTAGAGAGTGGATTTTATTGGCCTTCATTGTTTAAGAATACATATGTATTTTGTAAATCCTGTAATGATGTCAAAGGGTAGGTAACACAACCCGTAGAGATCATATGCCCCAAGTCCCGTTGATTTCTGTAGAAAATTTTTAAGTTTGGGGCATAAATTTTATGGGGCCTTTCCCTACCTTATTTGGTTTTATATACATATTGTTGGCGGTCGATTATGTTTCCAAATGGGTGGAGATTAAGACCACCCGAACTAATGATTCGAAAGTGGTTGCAGATTTTATCAAATCTAATATTTTTGTGCGTTTTGGAATGCCAAGAGCCATTGTTAGTGACAGGGGGACGCACTTCTGCAATAAGACCATAGTTGCGCTGTTCCGATAGTATGGTGTACTCTACAAGATTTCAACATCGTACTACCCTCAGACTAATGGTCAAGCGGAGGTATCGAATCGAGAAATCATGTCCATCCTGGAGAGAATGGTGCGACCCGATAGGAAGGACTGGAGTCCAAGGTTGGAAGATGCACTTTGGACCTATTGAACTGCATATAAGACCCCTATCGGTATTTCACCCTATAGAGTGGTATTCGGGAAGCCGTGTCACTTTTCAGTGGAATTCGAGCACAAGGCCTTTTGGGCGATAAAGCAGTGTAACATAAATCTAGAGAAGGCCGGGACCCATCGGAAGTTGGATTTGCAAGAATTGGAGGAGATTCGGAACGAAACGTATGAGAATGCACTAATTTACAAGGAGAGGTCCATGACTAACAAATCTCTAGGAAAACCTTTGTAATTGGTCAGAAGGTTCTCCTATACCAATCCAGATTTAAACTATTCCCAGGTAAGCTGCGTTCCGTTGGATTGGTTCTTTTGGTGTTAATCACGTCTTTCCTTATGGTGAAGTGGAAATCCTGAATACTAAGACAGACGAAAAATTTGTGGTGAATGGACATCGTCTCAAACACTATTATGAGGGCTTTCCAAATGAAGAAGTGGAGATGATACGTCTGGATACACCAACTTGTTCCAATTAGTGACACCTAACCATGTTTAGTCAAAGACGTTAAAGAGAGACGCTTTTTGGGAGGCAACCCAAATATTGATTTTGTTATTTTTCGTTGATTCAATTCTTTCAATTTGTCATTTCTCACTTGGGTACTGATTGCTCTTGATGTTTTTCTTAACTGTGGCCAGGACAGGAAAACTTGGTTTGCCCACGCGAGGAGGGCACGCGTTAATCTTACAAGTTCCAACCTCAAGGTCAGGGGACTTTTGTAAAAGCATGGAGTGCCCACACCATGTTGGTAAAAGCTCAACATCTCGCGACATTGGCAGGAAGTGGAATCATGGCGTGCCCAAGCGAGGAGGGCAAGCGTTAAATTGCGAAAGGTGACTTCCAAGGTTAGATTACTTTTCCCTATCTTGGCGTGCCCACACCGTGTTTGACGACCCAAAACAAAACAAAAATATTTAAAAAGATTTTAAAAATTTAAAATTTAAAATAAATAAGTTTTAACCTTCAGTTTTGATTTTCAAAGTTCAAATTTAAATTCGAAATAAATAAATAAAAGAAGAAAAAAAAGAGAAAAAAATCCCAAAAAAAAACTATTTTTCTCTTTTTCTTTCTTTCTTTCTTTCTTTCTTTCTTTTTCTTTCCTTCTTCCGCTTTTCTTTCTTTCTTCTTCCCCAATTCCCTTTCCTTTCTCTCTCGGCCGAAACCTCCTCGCTCGCCGCCGCCTCGCCTCTTTCGCGCGCCACCACTCTCACGGCTGCCTCGCTTCCCCGCGCCGCGCCGCTCGTCTCTCCGCCTTACCCATCGCTACACCGCCATCTCTCTCTCTCCCTCCTTGTCGCGACTGCCACCATCGCGCAACTCCAGCCCAAGTGTCACGCGCAACCTCGCTGACAAGTAGATATTTTACATATTTTAGTGTGTTTTATTGGTTAGTTTTGGTGTGTTTTATTTAGTTTTATAGCTAATAAACTAGGATTTTAGTGAAAATATACATTTTATGGTTAAAGTGTAAAAATTACATTTTATGGATTTTTATGATAAAAACTTCATATTTTGTAGGTTTAATGATTCAATCATTAAATGGAGTGCATTGAGAAGATAATTGGATGATTGATGATGGTTTAAAGTGATAAAAATAAAATATAAAGTGTAAAAGAGAAAATGCAATTTAAGGACAAAAGAATGCAAGAAAAGTCAGTTTTGGCAACTTGTGGTATTTCGATTATATCTTGACCTACATCTATTGGATTGAGATGATTCTTGAACCATTTTAAAGCTAAGAGACGTATCTAAATTTGATATGAAGACATCAAAGTCCAATTCAGCCATTTTCCTGGCCAAAATATCAAAATACAGAAGTCAAAGTCTGCTGTCGAAAGCTGACAACAGAGCTCTAACCAGTCAATGGTATTTTGATCATATCTCGGTCCACAGAGCTCCAAATGGGATAATTCTTAAGGCATTGGAAAGAGAATTCAAAGATCTACAACTTTATTGTTTTACATAAGAGTTAGTTCTGCCTCAATCATAGATAAAATTACAGTTGAATTGTCCAGATTCTGGTTAGAAATGGTTGCTCTCCACTTGTGCAACTTGTTTCCTTCTTTAATAATTCACAGCAATTGATGAACATGTAACAACCAATTAGCAGCTGTAAAAGGGATGTTTCAAGCCTCATTTCTTGACTACATTCATCTATATATAGTCATGGACTTGCAAGATTCAAGATAACTTTGGAAGGCTAGAGAAACTCACAAAAAATGTAGTCTTCACTAGTTTTTTTTGGTTCATTAGTTTAGGTAGTTCTGAATGTTATTAATTCTTGTATTGGCTCAACAAGGAGGCCAAGAGAGATGAAGAAGGAGAGACTCAAAAAACTCTAGTGACAAGGGTTTTCTTCTTTCCACATCTTTATCTTTGTATTGAACTCTAAGTTTTGTTAATGCAAGATTTGAATTTGTATTTAAATATGTGTTTCTGAAGTTTATGCCTAGAGTATGGATGAATTTTCTATATCTTGTTTATGATGTTTACTTGGTTATTTGGTGATATTATTTTGAGCAAGTTACTTATCATTTTTGCTTTTCTAATCATGATTAACTTCCCATTAATTGTGATTATCTAAATGTGTTAAGTTTACAATGAGAATTGAAATTTAATACTAGTTTAAGGAAGTGATAAACCTAGGTAGTGCACTCACGAGAGTAGAGGTGTACCTTTGTGACTTTAGTGACTTGTTTCATGCAATTTCATAGAAGAAATGAAGTTATAGTTAATTTCATAATCACGAGAGTAGGTATGGCTTAGTTACAAGTATAGTTGATTCACTACGAGAGTAGGTTTCACATATCGCCTCCCTCGCGTGCGACCGACGCCAGCCGCCGAGGCCACCCACGGCCGCCGCTATCCCCCTTGGCTCCTCTCAACGACCGCTCGTGATAAGTGAATATTTAACGTACATTTTGTACAGTTTGGCATGAACGTTTGGTGTGTTTTGAGAGGATTAAAGTCATATTGGAACTCTTTTTGGTACAAATTGCTTAAGTGTTGTTTTAATAATGAAAATTTGCAAAATGAATGGATTAATGCATAAACTTGTGAGATTTTGAAGGTTATCGATGCATGAACCTCACACATATGACTAAGAAGAGGCAAGTATTAGTGATGAAAAAAATGAGTAAAGGAATGAGAGAAGAAGATGGAGAAAAAAGAGAAGATGGAAGACAATTTGAAGAGGATCCGAACTCGGATCCATGCACACCCATGAGGATCCGAGCCCTCGTCTATACTTATGGAGCAGTGGATCCGAGATCAACCGATCCGAGCTCGGATCCATTTGAAAAAGTCCTCGGATCAGCCATGATCCGAGCTCGGATCCAATTGTATCCCTCGGATTTAAGGCCTCGGATCTGCCTCTCTCCTCTGCAATTGGCTCAGCCGTTTTTCTTTCTTTTCACACTACTTTTTACCTATATTTGGTAAGAGAATTCGATGGCACATGCTTCTGATGCAAAAAGGAGGACAATATGATTTATTGACAAGTCAAAAACCATTATTTTTTACTTTCTTAACAAGATTGAGAATTGAGAATCATGATCCACCAGCTTTTATGCTGAGCAACAAAGGAGAGGTGGGGGATATACGGAGGCTAGTATTTTCTTGTAGACAATTCTCTCTAGCTAGAAAATCTTGCAAAAATACTTGGAGACTTCATCTTTGTAATCATCTAGTGCAAGTCATAGCAGATTTTGGGGGTTTCACCATTGACTTGGCTAAGCTTTCTTTCTCCTTATTGTACTTGTAACTTGTGATATTTTCTATTAATGAAATTATGAGTTTGATTGTTATATCATTCATGAGTAGCTAAATTTCTATATCTAGGGAGTAGATGAAATTTATGGCCAAGTGATATGAATTGAATGTGATTTATGCTTGTTACCTCTTGTATTAACTTGTCTTCTTGTGCATGTTGATTACTTGTTGTTGTTTGATCACCAATAGCAGGTTTATAGTTGTTATTACTCAATGAGAATTGGTAATAATAATGGAATAACATGAGTAGAGCTTGAGTTGTAGGTTCATGAGAATAGAAATACACTCAAGTGGATTAAATTTACATTTCATGAATGAAGTAAGAGCAGAGTTAGTTATTCATCAAGAGATTAGGGAGAATTAGGCTGTTCTAGACCATTTTTATCATGAGAATGAAATTTTGGCATTAATGGAAATGAATCCCTAGTTAAACAAGAGTAGTAACAACTGTTAAATTCATTCATTTGGATTTTTTGAGTCATAAGTGAAATCTACATCTCTAGATTCAAGTCTTTAATGAATTTTCTCCATTTGTAACTTGCATTAATCTAATCAGATTGTAGGAAGTAGCATTTATAATATTTCTGCTCCAATTGATTTTTAGTCTAAATAATAGAGTAAATAAGGATCTAATACTTGTTTAACTTTCTCCTCGTGGGATCGCCCTGATACATGCCATATACTAATTGATTGACCTGTATACTTGCAGACAAACGGGTATAAAATCGGAATTAAACTTGCACTTATATCAAAAGCCCATCAAGTTTTTGGCACCGTTGCCGGGGAGTAGCAATATTAGGGCCTAATCATCTCTGTTAATTTAGACAGCTATACTTTTATTAGTTAAGCTGTTTTATAGTTAATTCTGCATTTTAATTAGTTTTTGGCAATTGAAACTGCATAATTTCTCTTATTTCTATTTGTAGTGTATGCACCGAGTATTTCGGAAAGTTGTACCGTTTGATCCAGAAATTGAAAAGACACTACGTAGACAAAGGAGGCATACACCACAGCAAGAGGAAGAAGAGGTTTAGCAACCGATAGAGGAAATCTTAATAGAGCTACCATTTGAAAAAGAGATGGCAGAAAACGAAACAAATAGGCGCGCTCTACGAGATTTTGCTCTACCGGGGGCACAAGGATCTCAAACAAGCATAGCAAGGCCTACGGTAAATGCTAACAATTTTGAGATTAAACCATCACTTATCTAAATGGTTCAACAATCTCAATTTGGAAGTAATGCAGTAGAAGATCCTAATTCACATTTAGCTACATTTTCGGAGATATATGATACCATTAAAATGAATGGAGTTAGTGATGATGCTATAAGGCTAAGGTTGTTCCCATTTTCATTAAGAGATAAGGCTAAAACTTGGCTACACTCTCAAACTCCTAATACTTTTACTACATGGGATGATTTATCAAGAGTATTTTTGAATAAGTATTTTCCATCGGGTAAGACTGCTAAGTTAAGAATAGATATCACTAGTTTTAGCCAATTAGAAAGAGAATCACTATACGAGGCATGGAAAAGATTTAGAGATTTGTTCGAAAATGTCCACATCATGGACTGCTCGATTGGCTAATCATACAAACCTTCTATAATGTTTTATTTTTTTCTATTAAAACTATGATTGATGAAGCTGCGGGTGGAGATTTAATGGATAAATCACCCCAAGAAACTCAAAATCTGATAGAAGAAATGGCTGCAAATAACTACCAATGAGCCAATGAGAGAGGTAATACGAGACGTTACACAGGTATGATAGAAATGGACACTCTCAATATGTTGAGTACTCAAATGACTAATGTGATGAAGTTGCTCAATAGACAAAGTGGAGTTGGTCCAAATTCATCTAATGCACATGTAACTTATTGCTTTATATGTGGAGATGAACATAATACTAATGAATGTGTTGATTCTGAGCAGGTACAATTTGTCAACAATTACAATCGTAATACTCAAAATAACCCCTACTAGAATACTTATAATCCGGGGTGGAGAAATCATCCAAAATTCTGGATGGAAAGACCAAGGCAATCAACCAAAACCAGTCAATCCACCAGGATTTCAACCAAGGCAACCACAAGCTGAAAATAAACCTGGTTGGGAGATTGTTGTGGAAAAACTAGGTAAAGTGAGTTCGGACAGATTGGACTAACTTACTACAATGTATAGGAATGTAGAGGTTCAAATTGGCTGAATTGCCAGTTCTTTGAACAATTGAAATCAAGGAGAATTACCTAACAAAACGAAAGTTAATCCTAAGGAGCATGTCAAAGCTATTACTCTTCGTAGTGGTAAACAATTAGAAGATCCTCTAGTGGGTGAAGGTGAGAAAGATGAGAGTGAAAAACATGCAAAAAAGAGAAGGAACCAAGAGGCGATTGTAAAGGAAAATAGTCGGGAGAATTCAAGAAAAAATCAACCATCATCTCCCGCTACCATTCCGATACCTCCTGCGGTTCCATTTCCACAAAGACTCAAGCAGAATAAATTTGATAAAGATTTTGAAAAATTTGTTAAAATCTTTAAACAATTGCACATTAACATTCCTTTTGCCGATGCTATTTTGCAGATTCCTTCATATGCAAAATTTCTCAAGAAAATCATAACTAGAAAGAGGAAGTTAGAAGACTGCTAAACAATAGCATTAACAGAGGAGTGCAGTGCCATCATACAAAATAAGCTACCACCAAAATTGAAAGATCCGGGGAGTTTTTCTATACCCTGCACCATAGGTAACATTGATTTTTCTAAAGCATTGTGTGATTTGGTGCTAGTATATCATTAATTCCTTTAACGGTGGCTAGATAATTAGGTTTGCATGAGTTTAAACGCACTAATATTACTTTGCAGCTAGTAGATAGGTCTATTAGATATCCATTAGGAGTGTTGGAGAATGTATTGATAAAAGTTCAAAAATTTATCATTCCAGTGGATTTTGTGATTTTAGATATGGAAGAAGATATATCTATACCAATTATTCTTGGTAGACCATTTCTAACTACTGCAGGTACTATAATTGATGTCAAAAATGGTAAACTTAAATTTCAAGTAGGTGAAGAAGAGATAGAATTTAATTTGAATGGAAATGAAAAAATACCCTTCGTTTACCGATCATGCTATTCTATTGGCATAATTGATAAACTAACCCAAGAGATGAGCGAAGTCAATTTTGACTTCGATCCTCTTGAGTATTGTTTAATGAGTTTAGGTATGCAAGAAGGTGATTGTGAAGAGATTGAAGAATTGACCAAGTATTTGGATTTTCAAGCACCTTATAAAAGGGGTAATGTCTATGAAAGTCTTGGCCAAGGAAAAGGGCTTCCACTGCCTTCGGAAATTGAACCTCCAAATTTAGACCTCAAACCACTTCCAACTCATCTAAGGTATGAATTTCTTGGAGAAAATAGCACTTTACCGGTAATTGTTAGTGCTGACCTTGATGATGAGTAGTGTGCAAAAGGCAATTGGATGGACAATTTCAGACATTAAAGGTATAAGTCCTTCTATATGCATGCACTGCATTTTATTGGAGGACAATTGTAAACCGGCGGTGGAAACACAAAGAAGACTCAATCCAAACATGAAAGAGGTGGTAAGAAATGAAATTCTTAATTGGCTTGACGCAGGTATAATCTTTCCTATCTCCGATAGCCTTTGGATTAGTCCAGTTCATGTTGTATCAAAGAAAGGTGAAATCACTACAATTATGGATAAAAATGATGAGATGATTCCATTTAGACTTGTGGTTGGGTGGAGAATGTGTATCGATTATCGCAAATTAAATGCGGTAACAAGAAAAGATCATTTTTCTTTACCATTTCTTGATCAATTATTGGAGTGAATAGCCGGATACGAATTTTACTATTTTCTTGATAGTTTTTCAGGGTATAACCAAATAGCTATAACTTCGGAGGATCAAGAGAAGACCATATTCACATGTCCTTATGGCACTTTTGCCTTTAGAAGGATGCCATTTGGTTTATGCAATGCTCCTGCGACTTTTCAACGTTGCATGATTGCTATATTCTCTGACTATATTGAGAAAATTATGGAGATATTTATGAATGATTTTTCTGTGTATAGTTCATCTTTTGACCATTGTCTTCATAATTTGGATTTGATTTTGCAGAGATGTGAGGAGACAAATCTTGTACTAAATTGGGAGAAATGCCATTTTATGGTAAAAGAAGAAATTGTTTTAGGACACAAGATTTCCTCTAAGGAAATTGAAGTGGATAAGGGAAAAATTGAAGTCATCGAGAAATTGCCACCTCCAAGCAATGTCAAGGGGATAAGGAATTTTTTAGGACATGTTGGCTTTTATAGACGCTTTATTAAGGATTTTTCTAAAATAGTAAAACTGTTGTGTGATTTATTATGTAAAGATACTCCGTTTCAATTTAATGATAATTGTCTGATTGCTTTTGAAAGGTTGAAGAAGGAATTGATCTCTGCTCCAATTATAACTTCGCCTGATTGGTCACAACCATTTGAATTGATGTGCGATGCAAGTGACTATGCGGTTGGTGTAGTTTTGGAGCAAAAGAAAGAAAGAAAGAAGATTGCACGTGATTTATTATGCTAGCAAGTTGCTAAATAAGGCGCAACTCAATTATGCAATAACAGAAAAGGAGCTATTGACAGTGATATTTGTTTTAGATAAATTTAGATCTTATTTAGTAGGATCTAAAGTTATCATATATTCGGACCATTCGGCTCTTAAATATTTGCTACATAAGAAAGATGCAAAATCTAGACTAATTCGGTGGATTCTTTTATTGCAGGAATTTGATGTGGAGATAAAAGAAAAAAAAGAGAACGGAGAATCTCGTGACAGATCATCTATGACGTTTGGAATATATCCCAGTCAATGACCAAGTTCCTATTCAAGAGAATTTTTCAGATGAGTTTGTCCTAACAATTATCAATTCTTCATGGTATGCAGATTTTACTAATTATTTGGTAAGCGGAGAAATAACAAAGGGTATAAATTTTCATCAGAAGAAGAAATTCTTGCATGATGTTAAAAGTTACTTTTGAGAGGAACCCTTGCTATATAAACATTGTGTCGATGATATGGTGCGTAGATGTATTCCCGAAAATGACGAACATAATGTTTTATATCACTGTCATAACCTCGAAATAGGTGATCATTTTAGCACTTCAAAGATTGTAGCAAAGGTATGGCAATCAGGGTTTTATTGGCCAACTATGTACTGAGATGTTAAGGAATATGTTAAAAGTTGTGATGCATGCCAAAGAACTGGAAATATATTTCGAAAAAATGAAATGCCCCTAACTACGTTCTTAGAAATTGAGTTATTTGATGTTTGGGGTATAGATTTTATGGGACCATTCCCCAGTTCTTTTAATAATAAGTACATCTTAGTAGAAGTGGATTATGTTTCTAAATGGGTAGAGACAATCGTTTCATCTACTAATAACTCTAAGGTTGTGCTCCGGTTCCTTAAAAAGAACATTTTTTTTGCAGATTTGGTATACTTAAGGCCATAGTAAGTGATGAAGGAAAACATTTTTGTAACAAACAACTTGATTCCTTATTGTTTAAATATGGCTGTAGGCACAAGACATCACTTTCGTACCATCCTCAAGCCAACGGACAAGCGGAGTTAGCTAATCGAGAGATAAAGTTCATCTTGGAGAAAACTGTGAATAAATCACGCAAAGTTGGGCTACGAAGTTAGATGATGCACTATGGGCTTACCGAACGGCATTTAAGACACCCTTAAGGATGTCGCCGTATCGTTTAACTTATGAAAAAGCTTGTCACTTACCTGTAGAGATTGAACATAAACCTTATTGGGCTATTAAACCAATTAATATGAATTTTAATCTTGCAGGTGGAAGGAGGTTACTTAAGTTAAGTGAATTGAAGGAACATCAGCTACATGCTTATTAAAATGTCAAAATTTATAAAGAGAAAATCAAATATTTGCATGATAAGCATATTATCGCTAAACAATTTCAAGTAGGGCAAAAAGTGCTTTTATTCAACTCACGCCTAAGATTGTTTCCGGGAAAGCTTAAGTCAAGGTGGTCTGGACCGTTTGAAGTTACTCAAGTATTTTCTTATGGAGCCGTTGAAGTGGCAAATTCAAGAAATGAAAGGTTTAAGGTCAGTGGACAACGATTAAAACCCTACTTAGCGGGTGAAATCGTTCACAATGGACTTATATGTCACTTGGGGGATTCTTCTTTAAATTGAGAATTCAACCTTTGAGTCGAGCCAACGACTATAAACAAAAGCGCTAATTGGGAGGCAACCCAATGATTTCTTTTGTTTTAATGTGTTTTAATTTGTGAGTTTTATTAGTTGGTGTAATTTTAATGATAAAAATTGATTTTGTAGGGTTTTCCGGTTCAAAGGAGTATCTTTAAGGATCATAAGAGGCTCAACCCAAGAAAAAGGGAAATTTTTTATTTGAATTTGTTTTAAGTGTTTAAATATTTTTAATTCTAATATGAGTTATGCATTCTTATGATATTCAAGTGAGTTTTGGTGATAACATGTTTATATATGCTTATTGACTCATTTGATGTGCATTTCATGCCTAAAGGTGTCATTTTAGTGTAAAAGTGCCAAAATGATCAAAGAACCTCAACCCTCGATTTGCAATGTAGATGTGTTTGATATGTTTAGGGAGTTTGGATTTAATGTTTAAGGTATATTACACTTGCATGGGGTGTTGATAGTGCTAAAAAGTTCATCCCAAGTGTAATTTGAAATTTGCCAAAAAAAGGGGGTAAAAATTGAAAAATTGCAGTTTCTGCAATTAATGCAGAAAATGGGCGATCCGAGCTCGGATCTGAGGTTGTTCACTCGGATTCGAGGGCTCGTCTGATCATCTGGTGAGACGGATCCGAGCCCATAGGATCCGAGGCCTGATGGAACCGATCCGAGCTCGGATCGGTTCGGGGTTATAGCAGAACTGAAGCCTCGGTTTTGCATTTTTTTTACTTTCTCTTCCTCCTATTCACTGAAACCCTAGCCTTCTCTTTCCAATCTTCTTTTTCAACCATTAATCCTTCAAATTTTCACCATAAACTCCTTCTACAACATCTTGTGATCATTAACCCTCAAAGATTTCACACCAAAACATCATCAAAAGAGGGATTTGGAGCTTCCTAAGAAAACACGGTTGCATTGAATTTCTGCAAATTGGGACCAATTTGGATCGTTTCTCCTTCATAGATTGTGCATTATTAACATCCTGTAGCATCACCCTACACATTTGAGGTAAGATTTTTCAACTTTCTTTGATTAATTATAATTCCCAATTTTCAATATTTCCATGTTTTATATATATTTGGGACATGCATATATATTGAAATTTCTTGCTATAATTGTGCTAATATATGTCATTAGAACTATTTGTATGCTTAGTATTGATAAATTTGTTAATATGGTGATATTTTTGTCTATCTTTCTCAATTATTAAGTTAAAGCACATTGAATTTTTTACTCGCAAGTTATTGTTTCTTTAGGATAATTTGCACTTGTTTTTAAAATTTGGAGCTCATTTTTATGCAAATTGATGATAATGTGTGTTCAGTGTAACGAAGTGATATGTATTTCTTCGGCGAAATTGCTAGATGTTGAGAATGGTTAAAATTGAGGATGTTTTTAGTAATGCATATGGTGATGTTGCTTTACAATGATGTTAAGGCTTAAATTTGTAGCACATTGTCCTTGATAGTCCATTTTACTTTGAAATGTTATTCTATTCTTGCAAATGGCTTTAACTCTCAAGCGTTTGGATTTATAATGTGTGTAGTGATATCCTTATTGGAACTAAGCATTCTAAATGTTAAAAATGGATTTGAGAAAGTGTTAAGAGGATTATTTGCTTGAAATTGTTGATTGTTGGCAAGGAGTTTAGTCCTTTTTCAAGGGGAAACTCTATCGAAATTTTCTCAAATTACTTTCCAACATTTTAAAGTATATTTTCAAGGGGTTTAGATTGCTTCTATTGTGCATTGATCTTCTTTTTGATATAGGCACCATGGTTCGCACAAAAATGGCTATTATTTGCACGCCTTCACCTTTTTCGAGTAAGGAACGCACTCCTTCATTGCATGAGGAGTCTCTCTCGCCAGTGGAGGAATCTCCTTCTCCGGAATCACCTCCTCGGTCACGCCGAAAGAGAGCATCCCCGTCTTGCGAAATGTCACCTCCTGATTATGATATCACGTGCTTCATGTCCTTAGAAAATCAACAGTGGTACGAGGTAGGATTAGCCAAGAAAATCATCATTGAGAAGCACTTGGCACTGGAGGTGGATGACCACTATAAGATTTTCACAGCATTTAAGCGACTTGGATGGGAGAATATACTCAAATTGCCGAAGCATTACTATCCCAATTTGGTGTGAGAATTTTATGCTAATGTGGAAGGAAAGCAAGGCCACAGTGGTAATCTAATTGTCTCCCGGGTTAGAGGAAAGTGGATTGCCATCCATCGCGGGACAATTGAGAGATATTTCCAGATCAAGGATTCGGGGGAGGATGCGAAATTGACCAAAGAATTTAAGGCACATGATCCATGGCAAGTGGGAAAAGCTATATCACGTCTTAAGGGTCAATACCGTGAAAGAGGAAGTTCTAAGAAGCTAATAATATATGCAGATTCATTTGAACCTAGGTACCACCTTATTTTCTATCTCTTCGCTTTTAATGTGGTACCTAAGAAGAGTGAAAAAAGGGAATTACGCAATAGCAATCTATACTTTTTGGACAAAATGATACATGGAATAGGTCGGCAGTTGACAGGGATTCCTCTGACTAGCATTATTATTAGCTACATGCGTACTACAGCACGCATGCGAGCCGGTGAGACTCGCTTTGGATTTCTTCGCTTCCTCTCTCTTCTGTTTGAGAAGCTCGAGGTTCCATTGGGTGCAGAGAGAGCGCTCACTACCAAGGCAGTTGATGAAGTAAATGTTCCATTATTAAAGTCCTTGGGTATTCCCACTGATTTTGGAGCTTCTTTGGTTCGCGACTTGGTCATTGGTGAGGCTTCGACATCAACTCAGCCTCCACCTCAGCCTCAACCTGAGCCAAGTGGTCAAGAACGAGGAAGTAAACAAGCTGGAGCATCTGCCTCAATTCCGATTTCATGACCACCACCTCCTCTGAGATCCAAATGGCAAGAGGTTCTCAATGCCATCTGCTGTATGGAGACCAGAGTCATGGAACGGATTGATCAACAAGAGCGTGTCCTCACACAGCAGTTGGAGAGACATGATCGGCGCCTTCGAGCGTTGGAAGACCATTTCCACATCCGTCGTTCGCCTTCTCCGATCCCTACCACTGAGAAGGGCCACATTGGTACATCCCAGGGACCACAAGGTGCTGCTGAGAGCGTTGATCCTGATTCTGCGCAGCCTTGAAGATCCCTTTAATGACTAGCAAATCTTTAGTCTTTTGTTTCTTTTTCTTTCTTTTATTATGTTTAGTTTGAACCTCGAAGTCTTCATTCCCTTTGTTAAACTTGTGCTACTTATGTTTCACTGTATTTCTTGTTTCAGTTTGAACAAAATTTGGATGTTATGCTCGTGATGTTTGTGGCCTCAAATTTGCATCAACACTTCTTTATAGGGGAGTACTAGTTTCTTTTCCCTTCTTTCACAATGAGGACATTGTCAATTTTAACTGTGGGGGAGGGAGTACTTTGTGTTATGGCTTTTTTGTGTCTTGAAGTACATGTTTTCATTTGATTATGGCTTACAAATGTTGGAATTATATTTGGAAAATATTGCTATGTGGATAATTTTCTTGAAATTGGGTATGTTGGCAGGGAGTTTTTGTGAGGACCTGAATTTTTCTTATTTATATTTTAGTTTACTGGCTTAATTAATTATTTACTCACCCGTTTTCTCTGAATAATTTATTTCAATGATTTTAAACTTATTTACATGCAATAATGTCTCAATTATATTTTTAACACGTCTCGTTAGTAAAATTAATTTTTCTAGGGCTCATTTAGCGACAAATAAGGAATACACGTTTTTCGAGGTTATGTTCTATCCGAGAGTACATTAGTCTTGGAGAATTAAGAATGATCAATAGTAGATTAAGAAAAGTTAATTGAGAGATTAGATGTGAGTAAGTTAAAATTAAGCTTATACCGTGCGCGTATCGAAAGTTTTCCGAAAGACACGCTGGTACAAATTAATTGGAGATTTGAGAAATTAATACTAGACTCATGTGAGAACTCATGTTTTTATTTCTAAAATAGTTATTTTCATGATTATTTACCCTAGTATTAGTTAGTTATATCATCGTTACAAGAATTCCTTAAAAATTTTGCTTTATCGCGCACAAATTGAAAGTACACATTTTCGCGCATGCGATTAATTGAGGGATTTTAGACCTTTATTTTTAGACTATTAAGAGTGAATAATAATAGTATCAATGGAAGTGCATTAGAGGTTTAGTGCACAAGTGAAACAAATCCGAGAGGAAACGAGCACGAATCGGCGCGTACACACACTATTCTTAGTTGACTTTTGGAGTAATTTTGGCCACAAACTCTTAAGCTTCTCAAGGAAGCCTCAACCATCAGCCAACAACTCTTCTTTCTCTCTCAAGCAGCTGTGCAACACCAAGGAGAAGAAGACCAAGTTTCTTCATTATTTCACCTCTCAATCTTGCACCAAATCCTCTCAAATTCATACCACACCTTGCAAATAACTTGGAGATCATCTTGGGTTAGGAGAAGAGCTTCATTCTCATGGTTTTTCTTGGAGCTCTAAGGATCGAAATTTCTGCTCTAGCAACATTTAGGAGGTAATGATCATCCAACCCTTGAATCTTAACTTTTGTAAGTTAGATTACACTTAGAAGTTTGTAACTTCATGTGGGTAGTTTTGGATTGTTGAAAATCATGTGAGTGGGCTCTATGAAATCCCACAATGGACTTGATGATCTGATTTGATGGGTTTGGATGTTATTTGTGTTGATTAAGTGTTAATCTAGTGGATTTAAGTTGAAAGAGTGAAAAGAAAATCAAAGGATGTGATGATGATGAAGGGCCGAATCTGCCCTGTCCTTGCCGTGCCTCTTGGTGCTATTTTCTGTGGTCAAATTGCCTTGATTTTGATGTATATATGTTGTATAGGTTGTGTGGAAAATTTTCACCAAAAATCACTTGAATTGGTTGAGAAAAAATTGTGTTTTCGAAAATTCTTCATAGCTGAAAAACGTGTCCAGAGTTACTCTGGCAGCAAATTTTAAATGACCATAACTCTTTGCTCCGATGTCGAAATCGAGTGCCGTTTGTGGCATTAGAAACTAGACACTTCCAGTTTTCTAAAGCTAGAAAATTTATCCCCTGATTTGACTTGGGTGAACCGTACCAACTCTTCAAAGTTACCTGTCCTATTTCACGACTGTGCTAGAGAGACAGTGAGGTGCTGGAACTTGTTGCTTGAATTTGAGCTAGCTATGGACAGAATTTCAAATGATTTCTCTGAGAAATTGTAGCCCTATGAATGTAATTTCCAATGCCACCAACCATGCCTAATTCCAATTTGAATTGAGTGAGTTGTAGCCGAATTACAAAACTGTCTCAGTGATGGAAAACCCTTTTTTTGGCTAGTTGAATGCCTTAATTTGAATTGGGACTTGTTATTTTGAAGCTTTTGATGTCATCACCTACTAAATGTGTATTGGATGTTTCTTAGACCTTTCCTTTATAAATGGACCAGATTTGAAATGATTTCATTGGCCAAAAGTTAGAAAAACGGAAAATGGAAGTACAAGGCAGATTTGCCTTGGAAATTCTTGGAACTTTAGTGGCTTTGTTAATTGACTTTCCGTACGAATTTTTGCATGAATTTGACAGAGGAATAGCCCTTATGTGGTAGGGTAATACTACCAAATTTGGTGTCATTCCAAGTCCATTTCGATGCCCAACTAAAGTCCCAAAATTTATGTTTCAAATCTGGAAAATCCTTGTTCAGTGAGAAATTTTCAGCAACTTTGAGTTGCTATATTTTGGCACTCAAAACTCTGATTCTTGTTCTGTTTATTGTGTTTTAGATTTTCAACTTTTAGAGACTAGTTCACATTCTGTGAATTTTGCCGAATTTCCAAAGTTTGCCAAAAATCAACCCCGAATCTGTCCGGGGAGTCCAAATCAACAACTTTGAACCGAATTTTGAGTGTCTTCCTTTAAGAATCATGGAAAAGTGTCTTCTAGGAACTTTTAGTACTTCGGAACTAGTTTCCAACGGTACTAAGTTTTTCATTTTTGGACCTACTGAGTGCAAGATATGATTTTTCTAAATTTGACACACAGAACTGAATTTTGCTAATTTCTTAGAAAATGCAATTTCGGGAACTTGACTTCTTTTCTCGATATAGATTGAACGTTTTGAACTCGATTTCATGGAAGATGCTAGTCTCTCTTCGGACATTAAAACTTCACTCTTAAACCTCGAGTTGAGAGAATTGAACCTCTCTTTTAAGACTTTGATTTAGTCTAATTGAGTGTGCATCCTTTCTTGGTAAATGCATGATTGTAAGTAAAGTTAATTATTATTTACTCAGGCGCTCAAGGAGACCTTCAAGAGGAACTCGAAGCGGACGCCTAAACACTTGTTTGAGCACTTACTCACGTGTTTTGAATAGGTGAGTGTTCCATATAGGAGTACGTGATTTGAATAGTTTTATGACATGTTTATTCCATGGTCATTATGTGTTTAACTGTTAAGTGTTAATGATAATTGCTCATATGAAATCGGCCACCATTTTAAGGCGAGTGTGTACTTTATCTCACTCGACCTACTAAAATGATAAATTTTTACCGTACACCAATTTACTTGATTACTTGTGTATGTTGTAAGCTCTAAACTGAACTGGGTCCTGCCCTTGGTTACTAACCTACTCGAGCCAAGACTGGGCTCGGTCGAGTAGGTTGGAACCCTGGGACACCGTTTCGGTATACTCGAGTATTACCACTAGAGGGATAAGGTGATGACTAGACAATACCAAGGGGACCGAAAGTTATAAGGTGAAGTTGACCGAAATGGTTCCACTGGAATATCGTATCCTTCAATGTGTGTTTATTTTTGCATACTGATAACTGTATCATGTTAATGTGCCAAATATGTAACATGGAACCATACATGTGGTATGCTCAAATTACTTGATTTATTAGAACTGCTAGAGTGTCTTGGAACCTCACTGGGCTGTGTACATTCCACGTTTTTGTTTTCCTTAACAGGGTTCAAGACCGGAGTGCTCGCGAATAGTACTAAGATTGTTTTCTTTTGAAGACCTTAAGTTGTATTATAACGGATGGTTGTAGTACATATTCTTTTGGATTGTATTAAGTTTGAAAGCTAACTAATTGTAAGCATGCAATATTTTGGAGTACTTTAATTATATGTTGAAGTTATTTGGAGTATTTCGAGCTTTTGAACTGTGGATTGTAGTGAGTCCTGGCGAGAGTTGGGCAGGCGTCCCGCGGATACCCTCTGGTTCGCCTTAGGGAGAAGTGGGGGCGTCACAGTTTTGTCCATTTATAAAGGAAAACTCTGTCAAAATTTTTCAAAAATCTTTCATTATAGCCAAAATGCCTCAAATATTTGCCTTTTTATTCAAAAAAAGGGCCAAATTGTTCAAACCTTAAGTGCCAAATTCTTCCATTTGTTGAAATGTTATATGTATTTTGGAAGTTTTTAGTGTGACGCCCCCACTTCTCCCAAAGAGAAACCCAAGGGAATCCGCGGAACGCCTGCTCAGCTCTTGCCATGACTCAATACAAGTCAATTCCAAACTTAAAGATACATAACCAATAAATAAAAGTCACAATAAGGAAAAGTCTCTCCCTTAATCAAACTTTCAAATCTTACACCACAAGTTCTCAAAATTACATCAACTTTCTCAAATAACAACTACTATGAGTCAACTAGTCAATTACATCCCAAAATTCTAATTAAAAGTAAACAAGTCGGCTTTCCCCAAAATTCTTTTCATTCCGAACTCCTGTTAAGGAAAAACAAAGTAATGGGGTGCGTTGACGCTCAGTGAGGCCAAGAAAACATGCAAACACATAGTTCACATAACCATGGCATTTGTACGAGAATTAAAACAAGAAAATTCAAGTAATTCATAAATAATAATAACACACATTCAATAAGGGTACAAGAACTCTCAGGAGCTAAATTCCACTTACTTCGCCAAGACTCGATGAAATACCTCCACGGGATGACACTCCGTCAAAACCGGGTAGGTATTAAGTCCATAGAACCCCACTTACTCTTCATTCCCGCTCACCGTTACACCCCCTGCTCCGGACCCACACTTCTTTTATAAAAGGTACTACTCCACGAGTATACCAAGCGAGATCTCTTAATAGATCAAACTTTTGATTATCTCATGGTTCACCGAGCTTCTTGACCAAGCCCATGCTAGCTCAAGTCGCAAGGTCGGCCAATTGAGATTGGGCGTCCCCCAATTACAATTATAAGTCGAGAAGATTCACTCCAATCGACATTTAATCAACCATATACAATTCAATTATGAGCAATTCAATTATATAATCAATTAAAAGAGAACGAGTGCGATAAAGTACACACTCGACTCAACAATTCTAATCCATTTAATCAATGAGAAGCAATTCAAGTAATTTCAACAATTCATGCACTTGACACTCACCAATTCAAAATAAGTCAGTAAGTGCAAATAAGGTCTTTAGTGGTCGGCTTCGAGATTCTCTTCAAGATCCTCTTGAGCGCTTGAAGAAATAACAATTAACTATCAGCCACAAATACTTACAAACCCCTTGCCAAACAAGGAAGAATGTACACTTGCGTAATACTAAGACAATGTCTTAAAAGAGCCTTAATATATCGAAAATCGAGATTCAAAAGTAAGGATTTAAAGTATTAAAAGTTCCTAGAAGAATCTTTTCCAAGATTCTAAACGGAGAGCCTTTATATTTCAGCTCAAAGTTGCTGATTCAAAAAGGTAAGACAGAACCAGTCTTGATTTTCGGTGATATTTGAAAATTTGGCAAAATTCACAGAAAGTGAATCAGCTTTTCAAATTTGTAAAAAAATAAGAGTTCCATAAAAAGTTTCAAACACAACAAACGGAACTAAATTTGGAGTTTTGAGCAACAAGATATAACAGTTTGAAGTCGGTTGATTTTTGTAATCTGATCAGTGAATTTCCAGATTTGAAAAGCAATGTTTGGGGCATTATTTGGGCATAGAAATGGCATTGAAATCACACCAAATTTGGTACACTTAAACTTCCATATAGGGACTACTTCTCTATAAAATTTCAGGTAAAAACTCGCAAGAAAAGGCAGTTAACGAAACGACCAAAGTTTGAGAAATTTTCAAAGCTAATCTGCCAACCGTAGTTCTCTTCCTTTCTCAAACGTTTTGTCCAACACAATCAGCCCCAATTTGCTCCAATTTTGAAACCAAAGTTCTAGAAACATTTACTAAGCAATTTATGGTTAAATGACACTAAAATTTTTGAAATATAACATTCCAAAATAGATTTGACCATTCGGTCAACAAGGAAGGGAATAGTTTCCAATTTCCAGCTTTGTCACATTTTCGAAACCAAACCATATCCAACTCTACACAACTCCAAATTGAGATTAGTTTATGGCATTGGAAACTAGGTTCCAAATTTTACAATTCATTAGAAGACATCATTTTGAAAATCCTTTCACAAATGGGACAAAATCGAGCCACAAGATGCAGCTTCCAGTTTCATTCGCATAAACAGTCGAAACAGAACAGCCAATATTGCCGACTTGCTACGGTTCACTAAAAATGAACCAGTAGGGGATTTTTATACCATTGGAAAGCTATGAATATCTAGTTTTGAATGCCACAAATGAAACTCAATTTCGACTTTTGTACAAAGAGTTATGTCAGGACAAAGAAGCATTGTCCGAGTGCACTATTATACATTTTCCAGATTCGAACCTCTACCAAAAACTCAAGTTTTGCACAACCATCCGATACGATCTTTGAAAGACGCTTTATACACACAATATACAACATATATCCATCAATTTCACAGTCAACCAAGCATCAAAATTTGGAAACTAAAACAGAACAACATGACCAGAAATTTCGGCTAGCTTGCATTCTCATTTTTCCTTCGATTTCTCTCCACTTTCTAACCGAAATCAACTCACTCAACACATAAACAACCATAATCAAACAATCAAGCCCCAAGTCAGCTACCTAGAGGCCTCATCAAGATAGCTAGCCTATAATTTAAAGCGAGATAAATGGTTTCTCAAGTCCTCTAGCCTATTTTCTTGCTTAGGGTTGCAAACCCATCAAGATTAACCGCTAAACTTTGAAGAAATGTAAGGATTAAAGGAGATGAAAGGTTACCTCCTAAACCCTAGATGAATATCAGATTTTTTCACCGAAATTTGTCCAAGAAAATCTACAGGATTGCTTCTTACTCCAAGATAGAGTGGTACTCCAAGTTGTATGCGATTTGGTGGAAGATTTGTGAGTGAAATGAAGCCAAAACAATGGAGTTTCTTCCTTCCCTTTTCTTGTCTTGCTTTGGCCGAAAATGGAGAGAGAGAAATGAGAGAGTTGTGTGTTGTGGCTTGTCTTGGAAGCTTGGAGGGAAAAGTAGTGTTTAAGTTTGGCAAAAGTCAACTTTGAAGAGTTGTCGCGCGAGAGTTTCGTACCACCGTTTTCTCTCGAGTTTGATACACTCATGCACTAATCCTCCAAGGTAATTCCTCTAACACTGTAATTACTCACTCTTACTAGTCTAATATTAATTTCTCAAATCTCCACTTAGTCGTTCCGACGCGAAATATGCGAACTTTCGACTCGCGCGCGATAAAACGAAATTTAAGGGCAATTCACGCAACTAAAATATAATTAACTAACTCTAGGGTAAATAATTATAAAAATAACTATTTTAAGAATAAAAACATGAGTCCTCACATCTAGTCCTCATTTGACTTGGTATTGGTTATTATGCAATTAGGATTTTTGCATTTTAGAAAGTATATCCGGTTAAGTAAGGAAAATTATGCCTATAATTTTACATGTTTAATAAGATTTCTCCTCTTTACTTAATTTTATAAGTAAGTGATTGATATAGTCAATAAGAATCCATACTCTTCCTTTAATTATTCTTATACATTTTCAAATGAGGGAATATCTAGTTATTGATTGATTGTTTAAAATAAATAAATAAATAAAATAAAAAAGAATAAAAGAATAAATAAAATAATAATAAAATAAAAAATATTTGTTCTACTCCAATAATTCTCGTGCCGAGTAACCCAGGGTTGGCATTTACAAATATCGATTTTCGCGTCAAAAGGTATTTGAATTAAGAGTATGCATAGCAACTTGAGTAAGTGCAATGTTGAGTAACCGGAGATTCTCACCTAAAAGTGTCGATTTTTGCATCAAAATGCATTTTCACTATTTAAGTAAAATAAAGTAAGAATAAGTCCCTCTTAGTTGTAAAATTTTGAGAAAAAGATGATTATAGGAGGAAGAAGGCTATAAATTGACTATGTGATTTGCTTATTTGTGAAATTAGGTTAGGATGAGAGATTAAGTTTAATTTGTTAAATTAGGGTATAATTATCTTTCCTTTACTTGATATTATGAGTATTTAGTGTAATTTGAACAATGACATAGTGATTGGTTTCCGAGTCATGAGGAATTAAATTCAATAAAAGTACATGTATTGTTTCACCTTTTGAATCATTGAAGCTGATTATGTGTGAATTGCTTGAGGACAAACAATAATTCAAGTGTGGGGGAATTTGATAAGTGAATATTTAACGTACATTTTGTACAATTTGGCATGAACTTTTGGTGTGTTTTGAGAGGATTAAAGCCATATTGGAACTCTTTTTGGTACAAATTGCTTAAGTGTTGTTTTAATAATGGAAATTTGCAAAATGAATGGATTAATGCATAAACTTGTGAGATTTTGAAGGTTATCGATGCATGAATCTCACACATATGACTAAGAAGAGGCAAGTATTAGTGATGAAAAAAATGAGCAAAGGAATGAGGGAAGAAGATGGAGAAAAAAGAGACGATTGAAGACAATTTGAAGAGGATCCGAGCTCGGATCCATGCACACCCATGAGGATCAGAGCCCTCGTCTGTACTTCTGGAGATCAACCGATCAACCGATCCGAGCTCGGATCCATTTGAGAAAGTCCTCGGATCAGCCATGATCCGAGCTCGGATCCAATTATATCCCTCAGATTTAAGGCCTCAGATCTGCCTCTCTCCTTTGCAAATGGCTCAACCTTTTTTCTTTCTTTTCACACTACTTTCCAGCTATATTTGGTAAGAGAATTCGGTGGCACATGATTCTGATGCAAAAAGGAGGACACTATGATTTATTGACAAGTCAAAAACCATTGCTTTTAACTTTCTTAACAAGATTGAAAATTGAGAATCACGAGGTGGTGGAAAAGTTCCAAGGAGGACACTATGATTTATTGACAAGTCAAAAACCATTGCTTTTGACTTTTTTAACAAGATTGAGAATTGAGAATCATGAGGTGGTGGAAAAGGAACTTTTCCACCAGCTTTTATGCTGAGCAACAAAGGAGAGGTGGGGGATATACGGAGGCTAGCATTTTCTTGTAGACAATTCTCTCTAGTTAGAAAATCTTGCAAAAACACTTGGAGACTTCATCTTTGCAATCATCTAGTGCAAGTCATAGCAGATTTTGGGGGCTTCACCATTGACTTGGTTAAGCTTTCTTTCTCCTTATTGTACTTGTAACTTGTGATGTTTTCCATTAATGAAGTTATGAGTTTGATTGTTATATCATTCATGAGTAGCTAAATTTCTATATCTAGGGAGTAGATAAAACTTATGGCCAAGTGATATGAATTGAATATGATTTACACTTGTTGCCTCTTGTATTAACTTGTCTTCTTGTGCATGTTGATTACTTCTTGTTGTTTGATCACCAATAGTAGATTTATAGTTGTTATTACTCAATGAGAATTGGTAATAATAATGGAATAACATGAGTAGAACTTGAGTTGTAGGTTCATGAGAATAGAAATACACTCAAGTGGATTAAATTTACATTTCATGAATGAAGTAAGAGCAGAGTTAGTTATTCACCAAGAGATTAGGGAAAATTAAGCTATTCTAGACCATTTTTATCATGAGAATGAAATTTTGGCATTAATGGAAATGAATTCCTAGTTAAACAAAAGTAGTAACAAGTGTTAAATTCATTCATTTAGATCTTTTGAGCCATAAGTGAAATCTATATCCCTAGATTCAAATCTTTAGTAAATTTTCTCCATTTGTAACTTGCATTGATCTAATCAGATTGTAGGAAGTAGGATTTATAATATTTCTGCTCCAATTGATTTTTAGTCTAAATAATAGAGTAAATAAGGACTTAATACTTGTTTAACTTGCTCCTCGTGGGATCGACCCGATACATGCCCTATACTACTCGATTGACCTGTATACTTGTAGACAAATGGGTATAAAATCGGAATTAAACTTGCACTTATATCAAAAGCCCGTTAGCTCGCGCCTAGAGCGACGCCGCCACTGCCACCGTACGTTGAACGTTGTCGACCTCCTCCTCGACCGACGCGCGCTGCTGCCCTTTTCTCTTCTCCGCCATCATTCTCTACCAGAGATATCGTTTGGCCACTTCTACGGTGGAGGTATTTGAAAACTGTTTCCCAATTTCTTAGTATTGTTTGGTGCTGTCTGGGTTCCTCAGTAGTTTGCATTGTTGGCCGTTTGAAGTTGCTTCTTTAACTGTGGGGTGCACCAGTGGTACTGGTTAGGGCATTTTGACTACATTTATTGATTCTATTTGGTTGGCTGCCTGATTGAAAGCTAAAAACCTTGTGATTAAGTTGTTGTCCAAACTCTAAACTGCTGTTGCTGGAATTGCCGATTTCTTGGATCATTTGCTAATTTCAGTTGGTTGAGTTATGTAATTGACTGTTCAATTGGAGACATTTGTCGAGATTTTAGGGTAGGCAAGTCTTGTAATTATCTGTTGATTATTGGGAGACAGCTCTGACAGTGATTTGCTTGTTGAAATTGATTAAATTTACTTGCATTGTCGGGGTAACCTACCTATCGATTGCGTGTGGATTTGTTGGGACGTTTATTGGGAATTTGCTTTGTTGCTTGAGTGCGTGTTGCTTTGGGTTGTCATTACCTCATATGGAGTACCGGTTTCTATTTTATTGGAAGCTTTGGTTTCTTGTTGATTGGAGTGATAATTAGAGACCATGGTGAGGCCAAAATCCTCCTCTAGGTCTAGAACCTCTCAGCCTCAGCCTCCCCCACCCCAACCCACCATTCCCGCCTCTAACCCCTCGCACGACCCTTCTTCCTCTGGAAGGAGGGCTCGCCTTGGGAGGCAAAAAGGCGTCCATATTTCTGAACTTTCACATTTTGGGGGTAATTTGACCTTCACCAGGGCTGTCGACAAGCAGCGATATGCTGTTTGTTACGAACGGCGGATTACCCCCTGCCGATTTTTGGATGCCGCCACTATGGGTATTCTGAATATTAGGGTTGCCTTTGACCGCTTGATCACAGCCATTGGGTGGCATCCCTATGCTAATATTGTTGACTGTCCAGCCTTTGTTGAGTTGGTTAGAGAGTTTTTTATGTCACATTCGAGTTCGACCTTCCCACCGGTTATACAGTCTCTACCTCCAATGTCACCCGTTTTCGTTTAATGGGTCAAGAGTTCCACCACTCCATCACTGATTTTAACATCGCCTTTGATTTTATTGATTGGGCCTATGCCGACCCTCGTGAGTATGCCGAGAGTGCTTGTGACTACGTAGAGCCCTTCTTCTCCTGTTATGGATATATTTGGGAAGATATGTCCGTACACGGTGATACTTACGACCCTCGTCAGTCCAAGAGCTCCTATCTAAAGGACCCGGCGTTCACTACATCCAATGTTTCTTGGCCTATAGTTTCTTGGGTAGGTGAGATAGCTCGGGCATTTTGTCAAAACCGGAATTCTTCTTTATTTGGTGCATGCACAACAACATTAAGGTTAATTTGGGGTGTTGGCTCGCTTATCAATTCAAGTCTGTTCTAACTAAAAAGAAGCGCCACTTGATTCTTGGGTCCTACATTACCCATTTGGCTGTTAATTTGCATGTGCTTGATCTCTCTAACCATGATTTGCATGTAGCCTGTCAAATGGAACCCTTAGACATCCCCTGCTTAGAAAAAATGGGTGTGGTTAGACAGGGTAACAGCGGGTAGGAGATTACTCCCCCGGGACTGACACTCTTCTGCCCGCTCCTCCTCTGCTGGCGCTGATCCGGGTCCGTCTACCTCTGCTCCGCCTCCTCCACTCCCACGGGCTGATGACTGGCACCAACTCCGGACTCAAGTTCAAAATCTGGAGGCTCGGATGACCAACATTGATACCAACTGACGGGTTTTTTACTACAAGTGCAAGTTAAATCCGAATTTATACCCGTTTGACTGCAAGTATACAGGCCAAAATCGTAATGTAGGGTATGTATCGGGTCGATCCCACAAGGAGCAATTTAAACAATTACTAGATCCTAATTTACTCTATCATTTAGACTCACAATATATTTGAGCAGAAAATTCAGAATTAAATCTGACTACAATCTTTTTACTATGTAAAATCCTTAGCTAGATAATTGCAATATCACAAATGGAGAAAAATTCACCAAATACTTGAATCTAGGGATGTAGATTCCACTTATGACACAAATTATCCAAATGAATGAATTTAACACTTGTTACTATTCTTGTTTAACCAGGGATTCATTTCTAAAATTGCCAAAAATTCATTCTCATGATAAAATTGGTCTAAAGCAGCTTAGTTTTTCCTAATCTCTTGGTGAAAACTGAAACTGCTCTTATTCATGCATGAAATGCAGATTTAATCCACTTGAATGTATTTCTATTCTCATGAATATACAACTCAAACTCCACCCATGTTATTCCATTGTTTTTACCATTTCTCAATGAGTAATAACAACTATAAACCTACTATTGGTGATCAAACAATAAGAAGTAATCAAGTATACACAAGTAGACAAGTTAATACAAGATACAACAAGTATAAATCACATTCAATTCATATCACTTGGCCATAAGTTTCATCCACTCCGTAGATATAGAAATTTAGCTACTCATTGATTATATAATAATCAAACTCATAACTTCATTAATGGAAAACATCTCAGTTTACAAGTACAAGAAAGATAAAGAAATGCTTAGCCAATTAATGGTGAAGCCCTCCAAGAATCTCCTATGTCTTGTACTAGATGATTACAAGATGAAGTCTCCAAGTGTTCCTGCAAAATTTACTAGCTAGAGAGAGTTTGCTATCAGAAAATCTGACTCCGTATATTCTCCTGACCTACCCAATGTCTCTGCATAAAAACTAGTCCAAAACTCCTTTTTCCTGGTCAAATTTTCCACCCTTTGATTCCCAAATCTGAAATTTGTTAACATAGTCAATGACCAATGTTTTTTACTTGAAAATAAGCCATATTGTCTGCCCTTTTGTCTTCTGAAGCATGTGCATCGAATTCCCTTGCAACTCATAGCTGGAAAGTGGTATGAACACAAGAGAAATGGCTGAGCAAACAGGTTTTCGGCTACAAAACGCGACTACACAAAACACGGCATAAACTCGCGTTTTCAACTTGGCCTTGCTTGAACTGCGATTTTCTCTATGATGAAGGCTGAACTAACTTTTGTGCAAAACACAAAAGTTGTAGCCCTTTAAGTTAGCTTTTCAATGCTTCATGAATCATCTAAATCGGAGTTTTGTAGCCTGAGATATGGTCAAAAAACTATCACCTGGTCAAACCCCTGTTTCAATTTCCGACCACAGAATGCAGCTTCTGCATTTCGACTTTTGTCCATGAAAATAGCAGAATTGGATTTTGATGTCTTCATACCAATTGTAGGTCTCTTTCTTAGCTTTAAAATGGTATAAATATAACCTCAATCCGATAAGTGTAGCTCCAAATATAGTCGAAATGCCGAAAAGTGTCAAAACTGTCTTGAATTGCATTTCCTCATTTGAACATTTTTCACTTCATTTCTCTTTTAACCACTTGAATTCATCACCAATTATCTATTTTTCACCTCACTTGACATTCTTTGGTGATTGAATCATTAATCCTGCATAAAAATGAAATTTTTACCACTAAAATCAATAGAAATGCAATATTAGCCACTTTTACAAAAAAATGTATATTTTTACCAAAACCTAGTTATTTTAGTTATAAAACTAAATAATCAAACCAAATACAATTAATAAAATGCACTTAAAAATATGTAAAATAAACCCTTATCAAATACCCCCACACTTGAACCATTGCTTGTCCTCAATCAATATGAAATTCCAACCATCAATGATCCAAAAATTGAAAATAAACATATGTAGCATTTCAACTTCATTTCCTTGAATCAAGGTAAATAACCCTTATGTGATCTTTCCATTAATTTCAAGTACTCATAATATCAAACAAAGAAGAGACAAGTATATCATAACTTTACTAATTCAACTCAATTTCTCATTTTTACCCAATTTCACAAGCAAGCAACTCATATAGTCAATAAAGATGCTAACTAATTTCATGATCAACTTCTTATTTTTCTTAAAGAGGGATTTATTTTTTTTTCTTTTTCTTCTTTTTTTTTTGTTTTATATATTTTAAGAGTTAAATACTACTTAAGTTGTGAAAAATGCCTTTTGACGCGAAGATCGACATTTTTAGATGAAAATCACCGGTTACTCAACATTTCACATACTCAAGTTATTTTTCATACTCTTGATTCAAGTACCGTTTTACGCGAAAGTCGACATTTGTAGATGAAGACTCCCGGTTACTAAGTACAAGAACCATTGGAGTAGAATAACTTTTTTTTATATAAATATATATATAGAGAAATAATAAAATTCCCTCTAAAGAATAATCATGAGAAAAGTATGACACTTATTGACTATATTAATTTCTTAACTTATAAAATCAGATAAAAAGAAGAATTTTCATCAAATATGCAAAATGTAGGCATAATTTTCTCCACTTTACTAGTTATACTTTCCTATAGATGTAAAAATTATAATCATATAATAGTCATTTCCAAATTAAATGAGAAAAAGAAGTTTCAAAACCACGTATATTTATTTCAAAAGGATATTTGACAAAATTTTATTTATTTATTATGATTATTATATATATAAGTATAAGGTTTTGGAAAAATTTTGACAGTCTCCCATTAAAAGTGGACTAAACTCCCTGCCAACAAACCCAAGATAAACAACATTTAAGCCAACTACTTGTCCAACTTCAAACACAACTAAAAGCACCACTAAAAAATCACAAGTACCACACAATTCCTCCTCCACACTTAAAATACACATTGTCCTCAATGTGTAAGGGAAAGAAAAGAAAAGAAAAGAAATAAAAGTAGGAACAAGTTACTCCCCAGTTGAGATGGATGCGGTCCAGTTTATCCTTGAATCACGAGCCATCGACCGATCAACCATCTACAAGCAACTAATAACTGCCACAAGTTTCAATATTCAAAATAGACACTTAAGTTAAACATCCTACAAATAAAGATGAACAATAAAAACAAACAAGGAAGTAATAGAAAAGCCATCCAAAGGGGCGGCCTCAAGCATCCTCTTCATCGTCATCTTCATCGCCATCTACAGGAGGTGGACGTGTGCCTAGATGATCTTCAATTCGGTCCAGGCGAGTATCCATTCTGGCTAAGCGATGATCGATGTCATCCAAACGACTAAAAAGCCGCTGCCAGTTGGTTTGTGGCGGAGGAAGGGGAGGTGCCGCAATGGAAGGGCCAGTTTCATCGTGACCATGTCTAGCCTTCTGTCTCCGCTCTTGAATAGGTCGTGGAATATCCCCCGTGCCAATACCAAGCCGACGAAGAGTAGTGATGGACAATTCAGCTCTTGGTGGAACATTCTCCCGCCTCATGCCTTCCAACCGAACCTCAAAATACGGGAAGATTAAAGTCAGTAGACGAGGAAATGATAATTTGAAAGAAGTTGTCTTATGCCTCGCCGTAGACCGAATGTGGCTAATGATGATGTTAGGCAGTGAAATTCGAGCATACGGAGAAGTTCGGTTGTGGAACATGTAATCAAGGAAGTAGATATTGCTCTTGCGAACCTCCGTGTGCCTCGTCTTCTTAGGAATGACATTGTGAGCCATCATATAAATGATAAGACGATGACGAGATTCGAAGACATTCGCCAATATGGTCTCCTTCCTGGTAGAGCGAAAAGGTTGGTACTCAAGACCAAACCTGGCCATGGCCAATGATGTATCCCACCTCCTATTTGGGGAACAAACTCCTTCTTCAAATCAACTGGACGTCCGTCATCCATACATCCCAAAATAGCAGCCAAATCTTGACGTGACAAGACGATTTGGAGTCCACGCACCCACGACTCAACCATTTCACCACTGTGGCGCGCCTTACTTTCAATGTTGGCGTAAAACTCTCGCACCAAGTCGGGGTAGTAATGGTCTGGTAGGGTGAGAATCGAAACCCACCCAAGCTGAGCAAAAGCCTCCGAGATGCGATACACCATTTCTATCTCTGGACTAATGTGCATCTCGAACAAGAACTCCAAATTAGCATGCTCCTCATGCCACTCTTGATTCTTGCGATTATTGAATCTAGCATTATCAAACACAGATCTCTCAGCTCTACGAGAGGTGCTCTCACCAGGCTATCGGATAACTGGTGAAGGAGAAGGTGACGTCTTCTCCTCAGTCGCTCCCATCTCCTCATTAACCTCCTTCTCATTACTACTAGCGGAGGAATATATCACTCTGCTTCCCCTTCTCATGGTACCTAATAAAAAGAATGCAATTAGCCACATGTACAAGGACACAGTTCATAATTTGGCAATAAATCCTGAATTGATCCAAATAATCGTCAAATTTATTTCTTAAAGATATAAATCATCCAATAATTTACTTATAAGACCATACAAGAAGAGCCATATTTAATGCCAAAAATTGATCAAAATCACCAATTCAAGCAAAATGTGTAACAATTATAACCCAATCAGTGAAAATAGCATCAATCATGATTATTGCAATTTATAATTAACAACAATAATGTGCAATTAGTTATAATCATGGTTAGGCCAAAATTTAACTAATTAACTCACAAAATTAACCAAATTACTCACTATACACAATGCACATGCTAAAACATCATCCACTAGCCATTATTAACCATAATCATTGATCACCAATGGCTGAAAAAATCTTAATCCAACTTCCTAATTTTAGCTCAAATATAGCAATTAAAAAAAATAAAAACTATTAATCATCAAATTGCTATATTTGAATATGTAATCATGCATAAATAAGCTTAATAAGCATCAATGAGGTCAAAAACATCATTATTCATCATAAAAAATTCGAGATTAAAAGATGTCAGAAAGCTCAAGAAATTGAAAAATTGAACTTTTAAAATACAAAGATTTGATGAAAAAACTTATATCAATCACATAAAAGAATGTTTGGTGATGCTAAAAATGTGAAAAACCTTATGAAACAACCTTCAATTGACCTCCAATTGAAGAAATTAGAGTTTAAGAACCCTAATCTTCAATCCCTCAAAAACTTATTTTTAGGTGTTTTTCTTGGATTTTAATCTGTTAGAAAGGTTGTATGATACTCAAAAGGTGTTGGATTGATGATTCCTAGCAAGATTATGGAGTAAAAATGGAAATTGGTGAGTTGGGGAGATGAAAAGAAGAAAACGCGCTTCGGACAATGAAGAAAAGAAGAGGAAATGAAGCTGGAAATTGCGTTTGTAAAGACTTTATTCGTACACAGAAAACGCGACTCACAAAACGCGCCATCAAGCCGCGTTTTGCGAAGTCGCATTTCTTCACATATCTTGCAGGATAAAAAACGCGGTTATGTTCAAAAACGCGACTTCATGTCGCGTTTCTATAGGCACGTTTTGCTTTCTGATCCAGGTTTTGAAACGTGATTTTGCTGAAAACGCGACTTCCTCGCGCGTTTTGAGTCGCGTTTATTCAGTATGGTTGCAGGTTTGAAAACGTGCCTATGGAAAACGTGACTCTAGGGTGCGTTTTCAGCCCAGGTGCGTTTTCTTCTGTGAAAATTTTGCAGAAATCCAACCTTGAAAAATTACCATTGGTACCCGAATCACTCAAAATGCTTCCTAGATCATATATGTGGAAGTTTTATCAATGTCTGCACATGTAAAACAATGAAAACATGCATTTTACCCCTCTTTAACGGATCAACTACACCTTTAACGCAAATCAAGGGGTTGAGTTGCTTGATCAAGGTTCGCTTTTTTCGCCTCAAATGGTCATTCTTGCTTCCATTTGCCAACCCTATAGCACAAAAATAACAAATTAACTAAAACACTTATTCAAACCACAAAATCACACCAAATTAACACATGTAACATAAATATTGGGTTGCCTCCCAATTAGCGTTTTTGTTTATAGTCGTTGGCTCGACTCACAGGTTCGAATCATTTTAGAACATTAGGGAGCGATTTTCTCCCCACGGGTCGAAACTCCCGAGTCAATTTACCATGTGGTGAGCCATGCATTGATTTCCATAGTCCAATTTCCTCAAATGCCAAGGAGGAGTATTAGACTTGTCATATAAAGGCTCGACTTCACCTTGAAGTGGAATTTGCTTGTCTTTTTTAAGTTGGCTCAACTTTTCTCCACTTTCTTCATGGAATGGCGAATTTATTAAGCCAACTTCCATCCTTATCTTCTCCTCCCTTGCTCCTACACCATGAAAGTTAGTACCAAGGACATTTATAAATTTAACTTCTTCGTTCCTTTCTTGGTTAACCTTTTCATCACATGGCATATTTGAAACAAGAGCAGTAGGCTCTATACTCCCTTCTTTATTATCCAAATTAAATTCCAATTCCTCACCATTAACCCATAATATAAGCTTATCTTTTTTCACATCAATTATAGTTCGTGCGGTGGGTAAAAACGGTCATCCTAGAATAATTGGCATTCTCACATCTTCCTCAATATCTAAGACAACAAAATCCACAGGTATTATAGATTGTCTTACCTCTTACCTTTAGGAGCACATTTTCCAAAATACCCATTGGATGTGAGATTGACCGATCCGCCAATTGCAATGTGATATTGGTAGCTTTTAGCTCTTGAAGTCCCAGCCTTCGGGCAACCGATAGTGGCAAGAGTGACACACTTGCACCTAAATCACATAAAGCATTAGAAAAATGTAATTGACCAATTGTGTAAGGAATAGAAAAGCTTCCCGGATCTTTCAATTTAGGAGGGAGTTTGTTTTTAATCAATGCACTACACTCTTCGTTAATGCTATCATCTCATTATCTACAATTTTTCTCTTTCTTGACATGATGTCTTTTAAGAAACGTGCATAAGAGGGAATTTGTGTTATAGCATCAATGAAAGGAATGTTAATGTGCAATTGTTTAAACATTTTGAAGAACTTTTCAAACTCCCGATCCTGTCCATCTTTCTTCAACCTGTGAGGAAAAGAAATCACATTAGAATTTAATTAAGAATTTAATTTGGGAGGAAGTGCATCAATATCAATGACAACATGATCATTTCGGCTTTCTTTCTCCCCTTCGATTGCTTGCTCCTTGTCTTTTTCACCACCTGAATTTCCAAAATTAAGTCCCTCAACCGTTTTACCGCTTCTAAGAGTGATTGCATTAATATGCTCTCTCGGATTCATTTCGATTTTACTTGGCAATTCACCAGGGTTTCTGTTGTTGATCACATTGGCAATTTGACCAACTTGAACCTCCAAGTTTCTGTACATCCCAGCCAATTGGTCCAACCACCCCTCAACTCGCTCGAATCTATCCGAAATCACCTTAGCAAGTTTTTCCACCGCGATCTCCCAACTTGGTTTAGTTTCAGCTTGTGGTTGCCTCGGTTGGAATCCCAGTGATTGGTTGGCCTTTGTTGATTGCCTTGATCTTTCCATCCAAAATTTGGATGATTTCTCCACACCCGAATTATAGGTATTGGAGTATGGATTGTTTTGGGGTGGACGGTTGTAATTGTTGAGATATTGAACCTATTCGCTGCTAGAACACATAGAATCATCATGGTCTCCTCCACAGTTAGTACAACACGCAACAACTACTCCTTGGTTAGAACTAGAACCAACTTGCCTGTTAAGTATCTTAACCACATTATCCATCTTTGTACTTAACATATTCAAGGTATCTATTTCAAGCATACCTGCAGTTCTCCTTGTATTACCTCGTTCGTTAGCCCATTGGTAATTATTGGCAGCCATTTCTTCAATCAATTGTTGAACTTTCTCGGCTGACTTTCCCATCAATGCTCCTCCCGCTGCCGCATCTACATGCGTCTTTGTTGGATAGGTGAGACAATTGTAAAATGTTTGGACTATTAGCCAATCTGGTAAACCATGATGAGGACATCTTCGTTGCAATTCCCGATAGCGCTCCCAAGTTTCGTACAATATCTCTCCTTCCTGTTGAGAGAAACTAGTTATATTCATTCTAAGCTTAGCAGTTTTTCCAGGTAGAAAGAATTTATTAAGAAAAGCCTTAACTAATTCAGCCCAAGTAGTAAAAGTATTTGGAGGATGAGATTATAACCAAACCTTGGCCTTGTCCCTTAGCAAAAATGGAAACAATCGAAGTTTAATTGCATCATCACTAACACCATTAAACTTAATTATATCACAGATTTCAAGAAATGTTGACAAATGAGAATTTGGATCTTCGGTAGCATTACCTCCATATTAAGATTGTTGTACCATTTGAATCAGTGATGGTTTAATGTCAAAATTATTAGCATTTACCGTTGGCCTTGTGATGCTAGTTTGAGATTCTTGTGTCCCCGGTAAAGCAAAATCTCGCAGAACTCGCCTATTTGGTTCGTTTTCCACCATTTCTTCCTTAAACGGTAGCTCTATCAAAATTTTCTCTATCGGCTGCCAAACCTATTGTTCCTCTTGATGTTGTATATGTCTCCTTTGTCTCCGAAGTGTCCTCTCAATTTCTGGATCGAAAGGTGCAACTTCTCGATATGTCCGGTGCATACACTACAAACAGAATCAAGAGAGATTATGCAACTTTTATTTATCAAAAACTGATTACAATGTAAGATTAAATATAATCACCTCAACTAATAAAAATAAATCTGTCTAAATTAATAGAGATAATTAAGCCTTAATATTGCCGCTCCCCGGCAATGGCACCAAAAACTTGACGGATTTAACTTGCACTTGTAGTTAAAACCCGTCAAGTTTTTGAGGTGTGGCTGTTGGGAAACTTGATGGATTTTTTACTACAAATGCATGTTAAATCCGAATTTATACCTATTTGACTGCAAGTATACATGCTAAAATCGTAATGTAGGGTATGTATCGGGTCGATCCCACGAGGAGCAATTTAAACAATTACTAGATTCTAATTTACTCTATCATTTAGACTCACAATATATTTAAGCAGAAAATTCAGAATTAAATCTGACTACAATCTTTTTACTATCTAAAATCCTTAGCTAGATAATTGCAATATCACAAATGGAGAAAAATTCACCAAATACTTAAATTTAGGGATGTAGATTCCACTTATGACACAAATGATCCAAATGAATGAATTTAACACTTGTTACTACTCTTGTTTAACCAGGGATTCATTTCTAAAATTGCCAAAAATTCATTCTCGTGATAAAATTGGTCTAAAACAGCTTAGTTTTTCCTAATCTCTTGGTGAAAACTGAAACTGCTCTTGTTCATGCATGAAATGCAAATTTAATCCACTTGAATGTATTTCTATTCTCATGAATATACAACTCAAACTCCACTTATGTTATTCCATTGTTTTTACCATTTCTCAATGAGTAAAAACAACTATAAACCTGCTATTGGTGATCAAACAACAAGAAGTAATCAAGCATACACAAGTAGACAAGTTAATACAAGATACAACAAGTATAAATCACATTCAATTCATATCACTTGGCCATAAGTTTCATCCACTCCCTAGATATAGAAATTTAGCTACTCATTGATTATATAATAATCAAACTCATAACTTCATTAATGGAAAACATCTCAGTTTACAAGTACAAGAAAGATAAAGAAATGCTTAGCCAATTAATGGTGAAACCCTCCAAGAATCTCCTATGTCTTGTACTAGATGATTACAAGATGAAGCCTCCAAGTGTTCCTGCAAAATTTTCTAGCTAGAGAGAGTTTGCTATCAGAAAATCTGACTCCGTATATTCTCCTGACCTACCCAATGTCTCTGCATAAAAACTGGTCCAAAACTCCTTTTTCCTGGTCAAATTTTCCACCCTTTGATTCCCAAATCTGAAATTTGTTAAGATAGTCAATAATCAATGTTTTTGACTTGAAAATAAGCCATATTGTCTGTCCTTTTGTCTTCTGAAGCATGTGCACCGAATTCCCTTGCAACTTATAGTTGGAAAGTGGTATGAACACAAGAGAAATGATTGAGCAAATTACAGGTTTTCGGCTACAAAACACGACAACACAAAACGCGGCATAAACTCGCGTTTTCAACTTGGCCTTGCTTCAACTGCTATTTTCTCTATGATGAAGACTGAATTAGCTTTTGTGTAAAACACAAAAGTTGTAGCCCTTTAATTTACTTTTCAATGCTTCAAGAATCATCCAAATCGGAGTTTTGTACCCTGAGATATGGTCGAAAAACTATCACCTGGTCAAACCCCTGTTTCAATTTCCGACCACAGAATGCAGCTTCTGTATTTCGACTTTTTGTTCATGAAAACAGCAGAATTGGATTTCGATATCTTCATACCAATTGTAGGTCTCTTTCTTATCTTTAAAATGATATAAAGATCACCTCAATCCGATAAGTGTAGCTCCAGATATAGTCGAAATACCGAAGAGTGTCAAAACTGTCTTGAATTGCATTTCCTCAGTTGAATGTTTTTCACTTCATTTCTCTTTTAACCACTTGAATTCATCACCAATTATCTATTTTTCACCTCACTTGACATTCTTTGGTGATTGAATCATTAATCCTGCATAAAAATGAAATTTTTACCACTAAAATCAATAGAAATACAATATTAGTCACTTTTACCAAAAAATGTATATTTTTACCGAAACCTAGTTATTTTAGTTATAAAACTAAATAATCAAACCAAAATCAATTAATAAAATACACTTAAAAATACATAAAATAAACCCTTATCACCAACGTGGCTAACATGGCGCAGAATTTAGTAGCGTTTATGCACCACACGGGTCTTACACCTCAATTTCCACCTCACCCACCACTGTGACCCTGACACAGTCCCCGGGATTTCAGGGAAGTTCCGTTGCCCTTCTTCTCGCTTTTGCTGTTTATTTGTTACATTGAGGGCAATGTGCTATTTAGGTCTGGGAGGGGATCAGTTGTGGTGCTAGTATTTCTAGTTTTTAGTTTTCAGATGTTTTTCCTTTATTTTTAGTTTGTTATTTGTCTATTTTTCGTTTATTTGCTTTTTCTTTTTTTTTTAGTGAGCAGCTCTCCTATGACTGCCAAGGTTTGTTGTTGGATTGTTGACTCTCTAATTCTGCTATTGCCAAGTTTTACTAATCAAAGTGTATCAAGTTAATGTAGTTGAGCTCAAGAACATCTCTTTGGTGAATATCGGTGATTGCTTGACTCTTATAATTTTTGATTAACTTTTCTAACCATAGGGAATGATTGTTGGCATTTTTATGTGAATCGGTCCTGTTATTAACTTTAGTTTTCCATGTTTGAAGAAATGAGGCTCCTTGCTGCTATTTTTTTTTTTTTACGGAGATATTTTGAGTTATTGTGTTATCTGGTTGTGAATAAAAGTTGACTGTACTCCGCTAGTTGTTACTACTGAGTAACCGGGGATCTTCACCAAAAGTATCAATTCTCGTGTCAAAAAGTAGTAATTTCTATGAGTACGTGGTCTCATAGCGATCGGAGCTGAGTAACCGGGCTCCTCCATCTGGCAAATATTGGAATTCGCATCAAAAGTCTCTAATGGCTAGAGACTAAGTCTTTTGTTACTATTAAAAATGAAAAAAAAAAGAGAACAATAGAAAAGTGTGATAAAAAGGTGAAGGTTGTGTCAGTATGTGATAAAAGTCAGCTTGAAGATTTGTGGATTTAATGTTGAGATATAGTTGGACAATTTGCTGATAATGTTGAGCGAGCATTCCTTTTTCTTAGATTAGTTAACCTGAAACTGGAGGAGTTTATGGTTTAGAAGCTAACCGGAGTGATGTTTTTTGGATCTTGACCATTGATGCTTGATATGTGTTTTTCTCGATATCTTGGCAATAAGGTAGATGGAGCAATAGTCATTGTCAAATATTGGTGTTTGGTTGTTGTTCTCATGCTTGAGGACAAGCATGGTTTAGCTGTGGGGGAATTGATAGGTTACAATTTTATCATTTATTTTATAATTAATTTCTCCTATTACCTTAACCGATGTGGATTAATTGTCAAATTCTACTCACATTTGAAAATTTGTATTTATTACAGGGAGTGGAACACAAATACCATAAAAAGGTGCCGATTTGACGATTATCAGGGAAGAGTATTAGCAACAGTCAACAAGGTGAGAATAATTCGACTCTACCTCCTTACTCCAGGGGCAAATACGGCATCCAGGGGCACTTTTAGACGATTGGAACTTTTTCCCTTTTGGAAATTGCCGAAGAGAGAGGAGATGGAACAAGACAGGGAGTCTTCCTTTTCTCCTCTGGAGAGCTGCATCGTGGAAGTGGCAGAAATTAGAAAGGAAATAGAGATAACAGACAACTACGACTACTTTTAGTTTTGCCTCTTTGACTTTTCTTTTTCGTCTTGTAGTAGTTTTTCCTTGGTATGTCAGGACAAGTAGTAACCAATTAGTCATTCTCTAGAGTCTTGTTATTCTTTCTTTTATTCGAACGAATTGAATTCTCCCGATCAAGGACAATGGCCGCAACTTTTTCTACAGCTTTGTATGGGTTATTCTCATCAGGGATGAACTAAATCCCTTTTCTAGTCGAGAAACAACGGAGGCTTTGGTTCGTCTAAAAATTGTGAGATCGAATTAATTTTATCTTTTCCTCTTATTTATTGGTATGTGTATATTCTCCGCTTGCAGTGCTTATGATTGTTTAATTAATTGATTATCTTGGATCTGGATAGTGAATTGATTTAGTAACCTATTGTCAATTAGGGTATTAAATCCGTAATTGTTTAATTGCTCTGAAATAGTGATAACTGGCATGATTGGGTTTGTGTCAGGAGAATACACGGGCTAATCTAAAATAATCCTGATAGTGCGTTATTTAGTTAGAATATGGCTCCTCTAACACGTAAGGCAATTGGAGAATTAAATCTCACGGGCGTACCTAGGATTATTTCTCAATTAGAGCAGTGCTTAACGGGCGTACCTTAATCACCGACACAGTAAGGAGGAGTTGACTGTCATCGCTTGTTTGGCAATTATAACCTATTTATTAGTAAATAATTGGAATCGCCTTTGCATCGATGATCAATTAGGTGAACCATTGCTGAAGTTATTTCTTGGCTAGACCTTTAGTTATTATTACTCTGATTTTAGTGAATTGTCATTTAATTTTTAGTTAGCTATTTGTTTTTAGCTGAACTGCTTTAATAGTCATCTTTTATACAAAAATACCCCCCGTGTTACTTTGGATTTCAAGAGAGACAAATACCCCCAGTCCCTGTGGATTCGACCCTACTTATCACTATCTACAAAAATTATATTTTGAGCAGATATTTATTATTGCACAAGCTCGACAACCTGTTATCTAATTTTCACTAACTTGATACTCCATGACCACCTTTGTGGTCTATCAACTGATTTCTTTACAACAATATATGTTCTAACTCTAACCTTATGTCTATGGGTGGCAATCGGGTCCAAATCAGGTTGGCGAGTCGGGTGTTGACCCGAACCCGACCCGTCAACCCGTGACGGGTTAGGTATGCTGACCTGAACCCGAAAATTTCTGGTTGGCGGGTTGACTCGAAATGATCCGAAACTTAATTTTAATTTATTAATTTATCATTGTAATTTCTAATAAAATCAACTTCTCACAAAACTAATTACATAATCAAGCAATAAAAATTTAAATAAATAATTTCAAACCAAATCTAAAATAAATTAAACACCGTAAAAGTGTTTTATCCCAAACAAAATATAAAATAAATTAAAACAGTATAAAAGAAAAAAATAATATAATATATTATTTGTCCAAATATAATAATTTCAACTTCACACAAATTAAATAAATTCATTTAGGATTAAATAATTAATGCCTTTGAAAAAAAAGAATAACTTAGTTTAGTTAGATAAAATTATTTTTATGTTTATTAAATTATTTTTAATTCGTAAACAGGTCATATCAAGTCACCACGGGTTGACCCGAAATCGACCTGTTTTCTTTTCGGGTTCAACCCGATTTTGACCCGAACTCCCGAAACGTCAACCCAAACCCATGAATTTAGTGTTAGGTTCGTATCGTGTTTTCAGGTCGTATCGAAAATTGCCACCCCTACTTGTGCCTAACACTCAGACAACAAAAGAACCTAGACTAACCTCATAATTGGGACAATTTTTCGATATTCACAGGCACTCCAAGATCAATTTCTTAAACCTAGTGATTCCAGATGTAGAATCCAAAAAATTCTAACAAAAAGCTATAGGAGATATATTTTATAAAACTAATGTAGATGGTGAGCCAATTTACACACATATACAAGTATGTGTAGGAGAAGAGAAACAATAGCAATAATGATATATTAAGCACACACCATAATAGCAAGGCTATCAAATTCCACTCTTCTTAACTAATATAATAATAAGATTCCCTATTTATAAATTACATGATTTAGTAAATAAGTCTTACAACCATGAGAAATTTTCTAATAAAATAGTAATTTCTATTTAATAAAATTACCGTAACTTGAATCAAATAAAATTATTAAAACCTTAACTTCACTAAAAGACTGATAAATAATAATATAGAAATTTCTATCTTCGAGGATTTAATGAATATGCCAACAGTTATCCATCGTTAGCTTGAAATCACCTCATTAAACTTTTCCGAATCTAACGATTGTTACGGATTGTTCTCTCTAGTCTACTGCAGCTAATAATTTAAAGCGCTCTCTCTTGTGTTCCACAGCAGATTTTACCTTTATTTTAAGCCTAAAAAAGCTGAATTTAAAAGCTTCTCTTGAGCTGATCATGAAAATAACTTCTAGCTTTTTGAAATATGGAAAAGAAAAATTGATTTCTCTAACAGCTTTTTAGTATCAGCTTTTCATGATAATTTTATAGAAAGCTAAAAGTAACGAGAACAGGTCTGGAGCAACAACAATTTTTTCCTTTAAACCAAACTATCTCAAAGTGTATCATAGTTACAGAAAATATGTTATCCGGTCTTTGGGCCCAAGAGTTGCCTTAGATTTATTTTCTTTAGATATTACACCTCTAGACTCTCGATTAGTTGAGAAAAAATCTCACTTTTTTCACCAATCGTACCAAATATTTTGATCAGTTATATTTTGCACCCCAAACTTTTTTATCTGCCTTACATTGATCCAATAGTTAATAGTGTTCAAAAACATCGAAGGAAAATAGCACGCTAAAAGTTATGTCAATGAATTTGGTTTTACCCAAATACAACCTGGACCCATCACGTTTTTCATAGATTTGGATCCGAATTTTCAATTTCACATCCTTTGTAGACCAAAACCTTGTAAAAGAATTATAATTTTGGGTAGGTTCTAGGTTGGCATAATTCAAGCCTAAATCCATACCCAATGCCAAACTCTACGCCACTATTATATAATTGTCGATTATGCTTTTGGTTTTTAAGCTTATATGCAACACTTTTTGATATTTGATTTTATTTTTTGAAAATACTTTTCATTAGCTTTCAATTGCATTTATTTTTTCAGGTTGCCAACCAATTGCCAATTAAGTTTTAAATTTATAATATTTAATTGTTACATCATAGAAATACCCATGGGTAATCAGTCCTACTAAGGTCTGGATCTTCTTTTCCGAACTCATTAAGGCCTAGGTTTGCTCTGAATAAATTTACTTATTCTAGGTTTAGATCTAGTAAATCCAGTTCAAATCCTCAAGCCTATACACAAAAGGATCAAGTTTATGTCAATTAATCCTACTTTACATTCCCTGAACTTTTGATTGATTCTTGCATATGCAGCTTAAGCTTCAATTTGGGACCTTTTGTACCATAGAACGTATAACCCGTGCTTTTGCCCAATTAGTGATGTTGTTCAAAAAAATTAATAGGATCGTCTTCAAGTGAACATCCAAATTATCTTTAACGGATACTATACGAAAAATAACACCCCCCACATTTATACGTCAAGGAAAATTTTTCACTAAGGGAAAGAATGGAAGGGGCATTTCCAATGACGAAGCCACATTCAAGTGAGGGTGAGCAATTGCTCCCCTCAACTTTGAAAATTTCTCAAAATTGGATTGAAAAAATGTTAAATTTTTAATCTTGTCCAATAGTTGCACCCCCTAAAAATTTTTAAATTTCCTATGCTCCTTTGCTTTTCCCCTCTACGTTCTTGAAGTCTACAATTATCACTTAGTTTATAAATGATGGCATGTATGAAATGAAGCCAAGTACTATTTGAAATTTTAGGGGAAAAATAAATTTTAAAACTTTTGGTTCACAAAAATGAACTTAAAGATTTTGTCGTCTACCATACAAAAAAATTGTCATCTACTTGTTATTATTGTAAAATACTATACAATCTTAACAAAATTCACGCAACTATGATACTGGTTATTAAAGTTTTTCGACAAAAATTTTTGCTTTAATCATAGTAGTTGTCCCCCAAACCTTAGGTCCTAACTCTGCCACTGAGTATTTCCCTCCATTTGTCTAACAAATCTAGTCCAACTTCATTCTGCTTCTAGTGACCTATAAACTTTCACAAAATGAGATCTTATCTTTGAAAATATTATTCCTCACATTGTCATTTTTCTTATATTAAAAGCAAGTCTGAGATTCTGAGTCACCAATATACAATGCACGCAACAAATTTGTCTAGTGAGGTCGACTGGATTATTAGGCTCCCATTTTAGCCACGGCAAGATGGTCTCAACTAGGTAATTGCACTAAAAAAAACACTGGGTAGTTGCATGAAGCAATCTACTTCATTGGTATTTTTGAACTTTTAATATCTTGATATGTTATGACTATTTGAAAAAAAAAATTGTTATGATGAAAAATTGAAGCTTGATACTCGGGCAGTGATTTCTGTCAACTTCTGAAGGGTGTTAACCAGTTATTAAAGCGAAACAAATAAAAGAGTTTAGGATGCAAGATGTCCAATCATATATATATATAATAAAGTCGTATCCTCATACTTATCCCTTCATATTTTCTCTTTCCTACGTGGCTTAACGAGATGACAAGTAGTTTCCTACGTGGCTTACTTCTTTTTTGTTTGGATATATATCAATTCTTATTTCCTATAAAAATTCTTAATATTATATGATTCTTATTTCCTACCCAAAAAAGGAACTGGAAAGTAATGCAATATAAATAAAAGAGACATAAATCTCCTCTATTAGATATATAGGAATAAATGATAATATATTTTTTATAGTGTCCTATTCTTTTTTTTTTTAACAGCTTCATCATAGATCCTTTTTATTTTAAAATAATCTACCCATATATAGAACAACATACAAACAATCTAGACATGGAAATTAAAGAAAGTTAGCCCAAGAAAGTTTTTACAAGACTCACAGTCCCCATGCATAATTGATGTGCAAAGAGAAATGGCACTTCATCTTATTGAAAAATTCTGAAAAAGTCCATAAAGAAAATGGAGTGTCATCAACCAAAGAAATAAAATCCCATTATCATAACTAAAGAAAGATGAGATAAAACATTAGATATTTGTTGAAGTTTTGCACCTCGAAGGCTGCCCCTACCGACCCTCCGTCCGTAGTGTCCTCCAATCCAAGAGAAAGGCCTCCGTCCGTAGTGTCCTCCGTCCGTCTTTTTTTTAATATATTTCTGCTAATAATTCCTTAATCACAATACATCTCTGCCCAGATGGTGGGAAGTATTTCGTGTGTGGACCCACATCATAGGAGTCCATGCACTTAAACGACATGATATAGTGGAGGTGGTCTTTTAAGGTCGGTAAAATCTACCTTGATAACGCATTTGTAAATTTATTACGTACAGGTTTATATACGTGCATAGTACGGGTCACATATGGTCTTATTTCCTACCCAAAGTTATTTGGACGATTATGGTCTTATTTCCTATAAGAATCATATATATATATAATAAAGTCGTATCCTCATACTTATCCCTTCATATTTTCTCTTTCCTACGTGGCTTAACGAGACGACAAGTAGTTTCCTACGTGGCTTGCTTCTTTTTTGTTTGGATATATATCAATTCTTATTTCCTATAAAAATTCTTAATATTATATGATTCTTATTTCCTACCCAAAAAAGGAACTGGAAAGTAATGCGATATAAATAAAAGAGACATAAATCTCCTCTATTAGATATATAGGAATAAATGATAATATATTTTTTTATAGAGTCCTATTCTTTTTTTTTAACAGCTTCATCATAGATCCTTTTTATTTTAAAATAATCTACCCATATATAGAACAACATACAAACAATCTAGACATGGAAATTAAAGAAAGTTAGCCCAAGAAAGTTTTTACAAGACTCACAGTCCCCATGCATAATTGATGTACAAAGAGAAATGGCACTTCATCTTATTGAAAAATTCTGGAAAAGTCCATAAAGAAAATGGAGTGTCATCAACCAAAGAAATAAAATCCCATTATGTTGACCTTGGTTGATCAGTCCTTGGTTTTGATGATTAACAAACCAAAATGTAGATTTGGACTAATGTTTTTATGTGAGAAATTTGTTAGAACAGGTTCGGACGTAGAGGATCGGACGCTCGATAGAGGATCGGTCGTCCGACTGACGACGATACTCTTCGGACGCTTGGATCGGACGCTCATTCATTGCTTCGGCCGTCCGACACAAAAAGAATGAACGTTGAACATTCTGACTTCTATCGGATCGCAGGGTTCGGACGCAGAACAAATGGTTCGGACGTCCGATAGGTGGTTCGGACGCATGGTTCGGACGCAGAGCACAGTGGTTCGGACGTCCGACAGGCCAACGGCTAGTTTCGACAGCATTTAATATTTGACCGTTGGAGAGCCTTTTGGAGCCATTTCTCACCTTCTATAAATACCTCAAAGCACAAGAAGACACAGACTTTTGGCCAACACTAAATACAAGCTTACAAGTGAGATCTTTGAGTAGAAATATTCTTTGTTGGTTGTATAAGGGGTTGGGAAAGTTGGGTTGTGAGGTTGCTCAAGTGGAGGTTACTCTCTAGGAGGAGTAAAACCTTGGTGAAGGTGAACCTATCACTTGGAGTGGTAAAACCTTGATAAAGGTTGCCTCACTTGTATAAAGTAGTTCTTAATTGAATGGGTAAGCTTTCAATTGTAGCTAGTTGAGGGTTTACTTGGAGAGTAGTAAAATTCCTTTGCTCAACCAAAGTATGTTTGGAGTGAGGAAGGAGTGAGCCTTCACTTGTACAAGTTGGTTAGCACTACCATCAATTGAAGAATCTATTTGGTGGATTCAACTCCAAGTTTGGAAGAAGCTTGGGAGTTTGATTGGTTTGAATTTCTTTTACTTTATTGTTACTCTATTTTTGTGCTTTAAAATTGCTTATATTCTTTGTCATTGTATTTACTTGACTACTTGTCTGGTTGAGTATTTTGGTTGTATTTGGTTGCATCGGGGCTTAAAATTGGTATCAGAGCTTGGCCTCCTAGAGATTAAGCTTAACCGCTTAGAGTAAAGATCATGGCAACCATAAAAGTTTCCTTTTTAGAAGGGCAATCTATTGATAGACCACCTATGTTTAATGGTTCTCATTTTAGCATGTGGAAACAAAGAATGATGATTTTCTTACAATCCGTTTATATTGAATTATGGTATGTGGTAGAAGATGGTCCTTATGAAGCTAGAATAGTTGACTCTACCACTAATTTGAGTAGATTAAAGACTAGACAAGAATTGAATGAAAAAGACAAGAGATATCTTTCTTTGAATGCCAAGGCCATGTATATATTGTACAATGCATTAGATGTAAATGAATTTAGTAGGATTAAAGGTTGTAAATCAGCTAAAGATATTTGGGATAAATTGTGTGAATTTCATGAAGGTAACCAAGATATTAAAGAACAAAAGAAATCTTTGCTTGTTTTTCAATATGAATTTTTCAAAATGCATCCTCTTGAAAATGTTGATAAGATGTGTAGTAGATTTTGTGACATTATTCAAGATCTTAAATTGCTTGGAAAAGAATATTCTTTGGGTGAGAAAAATAGAAAGATTTTGAATGCCTTGCCAAAAGAATGGAAAAACAAAATAAATGCTATAGAAGAGGCAAAGGATTTAAATTCTATGTCCATTGAATCTCTTGTGAATTCCCTAACCTCTTATGAATTAAAACTGAAATTCAAAGTGCAAGAGGAAGAAAATGTAAGAATGTATAAGAGAGGCATAGCTTTTAAAGCATCTCAAGTGGGGGATAACCCATCCTTCATGGGTAATGAAAACATGGAAGTGGACAATGATATAACTCCTCACATCAAAAGTTTCAAGAAGATCTTCAACAAGAGAAATTCAGGAGGAGATTGCAAAATTACATGGGATGAATGCAATTCAAAAACAGAAAAAGAAGAGTTGGCCCAAATGGCACTAATGGCCTTTGGAGAAGATGAGGTAAATTCTTATCACTCTTCTAGTGATGAAGATAATGAAGATGATGATGTGCAAATTCTTATGATTAAAATGCATAAAAGTTTGAGAGAATCTTATGCTAAAAATAAAGATTTGAAAACAAAAATAAATGATTTGTTGGAAGAAAACTCCAAACTTTTTCAAGAAAACAAATGTTTGAGAATGGAAAATGATGATTTAAAAAATCTAAAAGGTGTTTTTGATTGCAAAAATAATTTGAAAAGGAAGTTGGAAGAGAAAACAAAGTTTTATGAAAAAATGTTGGAGGAACAAAATTTGTTAAAGAAAAGAATTAATGACTTGAACGAGTTTCTTCAAAATGAAAAACAAAAGTTTTCTCAAACAAAAGAAAGCAAATCTTTTCAAGGCACAAATAAGTTTGCTATGATAAGAACTAAGAAAATTAGTTGCATTAAATCCACTTATGTGCAAAATACTTCTATCATGTGTCACTTTTGTTGCCAATTTGGACATATGCAAAATGATTGCTATGTAAAGAAAAATATGAGAAAAGATATGAAATCCATGTGGATTGCTAGATCATGTTGTACTAACTCCCAAGGACCCTATAAAAAATTACAATTGGTATTTTGAAAGTTTTGACATTCTATATGGTCTTGATTTGGAAAATAAAGGGGGAGTTTGCTTTTTGATTGATGCCAAAAGGGGGAGTAGGATTTATTGAAATTTCTTTGCATGTTGGCATTTTCTAAGGGGGAGTTTTATTTGAACTTATTTGATCAAAGAAATCTTCATTTTGTTTGTCATCATAAAAAAGGGGGAGATTGTTGACCTTGGTTGATCAGTCCTTGGTTTTGATGATTAACAAACCAAAATGTAGATTTGGACTAATGTTTTTATGTGAGAAATTTGTTAGAACAGGTTCGGACGTAGAGGATCGGACGCTCGATAGAGGATCGGTCGTCCGACTGACGACGATACTCTTCGGACGCTTGGATCGGACGCTCATTCATTGCTTCGGCCGTCCGACACAAAAAGAATGAACGTTGAACATTCTGACTTCTATCGGATCGCAGGGTTCGGACGCAGAACAAATGGTTCGGACGTCCGATAGGTGGTTCGGACGCATGGTTCGGACGCAGAGCACAGTGGTTCGGACGTCCGACAGGCCAACGGCTAGTTTCGACAGCATTTAATATTTGACCGTTGGAGAGCCTTTTGGAGCCATTTCTCACCTTCTATAAATACCTCAAAGCACAAGAAGACACAGACTTTTGGCCAACACTAAATACAAGCTTACAAGTGAGATCTTTGAGTAGAAATATTCTTTGTTGGTTGTATAAGGGGTTGGGAAAGTTGGGTTGTGAGGTTGCTCAAGTGGAGGTTACTCTCTAGGAGGAGTAAAACCTTGGTGAAGGTGAACCTATCACTTGGAGTGGTAAAACCTTGATAAAGGTTGCCTCACTTGTATAAAGTAGTTCTTAATTGAATGGGTAAGTTTTCAATTGTAGCTAGTTGAGGGTTTACTTGGAGAGTAGTAAAATTCCTTTGCTCAACCAAAGTATGTTTGGAGTGAGGAAGGAGTGAGCCTTCACTTGTACAAGTTGGTTAGCACTACCATCAATTGAAGAATCTATTTGGTGGATTCAACTCCAAGTTTGGAAGAAGCTTGGGAGTTTGATTGGTTTGAATTTCTTTTACTTTATTGTTACTCTATTTTTGTGCTTTAAAATTGCTTATATTCTTTGTCATTGTATTTACTTGACTACTTGTCTGGTTGAGTATTTTGGTTGTATTTGGTTGCATCGGGGCTTACAATTGGCATCAGAGCTTGGTCTCCTAGAGATTAAGCTTAACCGCTTAGAGTAAAAATCATGGCAACCATAAATGTTTCTTTTTTAGAAGGGCAATCTATTGATAGACCACCTATGTTTAATGGTTCTCATTTTAGCATGTGGAAACAAAGAATGATGATTTTCTTACAATCCGTTTATATTGAATTATGGTATGTGGTAGAAGATGGTCCTTATGAAGCTAGAATAGTTGACTCTACCACTAATTTGAGTAGATTAAAGACTAGACAAGAATTGAATGAAAAAGACAAGAGATATCTTTCTTTGAATGCCAAGGCCATGTATATATTGTACAATGCATTAGATGTAAATGAATTTAGTAGGATTAAAGGTTGTAAATCAGCTAAAGATATTTGGGATAAATTGTGTGAATTTCATGAAGGTAACCAAGATATTAAAGAACAAAAGAAATCTTTGCTTGTTTTTCAATATGAATTTTTCAAAATGCATCCTCTTGAAAATGTTGATAAGATGTGTAGTAGATTTTGTGACATTATTCAAGATCTTAAATTGCTTGGAAAAGAATATTCTTTGGGTGAGAAAAATAGAAAGATTTTGAATGCCTTGCCAAAAGAATGGAAAAACAAAATAAATGCTATAGAAGAGGCAAAGGATTTAAATTCTATGTCCATTGAATCTCTTGTGAATTCCCTAACCTCTTATGAATTAAAACTGAAATTCAAAGTGCAAGAGGAAGAAAATGTAAGAATGTATAAGAGAGGCATAGCTTTTAAAGCATCTCAAGTGGGGGATAACCCATCCTTCATGGGTAATGAAAACATGGAAGTGGACAATGATATAACTCCTCACATCAAAAGTTTCAAGAAGATCTTCAACAAGAGAAATTCAGGAGGAGATTGCAAAATTACATGGGATGAATGCAATTCAAAAACAGAAAAAGAAGAGTTGGCCCAAATGGCACTAATGGCCTTTGGAGAAGATGAGGTAAATTCTTATCACTCTTCTAGTGATGAAGATAATGAAGATGATGATGTGCAAATTCTTATGATTAAAATGCATAAAAGTTTGAGAGAATCTTATGCTAAAAATAAAGATTTGAAAACAAAAATAAATGATTTGTTGGAAGAAAACTCCAAACTTTTTCAAGAAAACAAATGTTTGAGAATGGAAAATGATGATTTAAAAAATCTAAAAGGTGTTTTTGATTGCAAAAATAATTTGAAAAGGAAGTTGGAAGAGAAAACAAAGTTTTATGAAAAAATGTTGGAGGAACAAAATTTGTTAAAGAAAAGAATTAATGACTTGAACGAGTTTCTTCAAAATGAAAAACAAAAGTTTTCTCAAACAAAAGAAAGCAAATCTTTTCAAGGCACAAATAAGTTTGCTATGATAAGAACTAAGAAAATTAGTTGCATTAAATCCACTTATGTGCAAAATACTTCTATCATGTGTCACTTTTGTTGCCAATTTGGACATATGCAAAATGATTGCTATGTAAAGAAAAATATGAGAAAAGATATGAAATCCATGTGGATTGCTAGATCATGTTGTACTAACTCCCAAGGACCCTATAAAAAATTACAATTGGTATTTTGAAAGTTTTGACATTCTATATGGTCTTGATTTGGAAAATAAAGGGGGAGTTTGCTTTTTGATTGATGCCAAAAGGGGGAGTGGGATTTATTGAAATTTCTTTGTATGTTGGCATTTTCTAAGGGGGAGTTTTATTTGAACTTATTTGATCAAAGAAATCTTCATTTTGTTTGTCATCATAAAAAAGGGGGAGATTGTTGACCTTGGTTGATCAGTCCTTGGTTTTGATGATTAACAAACCAAAATGTAGATTTGGACTAATGTTTTTATGTGAGAAATTTGTTAGAACAGGTTCGGACGTAGAGGATCGGACGCTCGATAGAGGATCGGTCGTCCGACTGACGACGATACTCTTCGGACGCTTGGATCGGACGCTCATTCATTGCTTCGGCCGTCCGACACAAAAAGAATGAACGTTGAACATTCTGACTTCTATCGGATCGCAGGGTTCGGACGCAGAACAAATGGTTCGGACGTCCGATAGGTGGTTCGGACGCATGGTTCGGACGCAGAGCACAGTGGTTCGGACGTCCGACAGGCCAACGGCTAGTTTCGACAGCATTTAATATTTGACCGTTGGAGAGCCTTTTGGAGCCATTTCTCACCTTCTATAAATACCTCAAAGCACAAGAAGACACAGACTTTTGGCCAACACTAAATACAAGCTTACAAGTGAGATCTTTGAGTAGAAATATTCTTTGTTGGTTGTATAAGGGGTTGGGAAAGTTGGGTTGTGAGGTTGCTCAAGTGGAGGTTACTCTCTAGGAGGAGTAAAACCTTGGTGAAGGTGAACCTATCACTTGGAGTGGTAAAACCTTGATAAAGGTTGCCTCACTTGTATAAAGTAGTTCTTCATTGAATGGGTAAGTTTTCAATTGTAGCTAGTTGAGGGTTTACTTGGAGAGTAGTAAAATTCCTTTGCTCAACCAAAGTATGTTTGGAGTGAGGAAGGAGTGAGCATTCACTTGTACAAGTTGGTTAGCACTACCATCAATTGAAGAATCTATTTGGTGGATTCAACTCCAAGTTTGGAAGAAGCTTGGGAGTTTGATTGGTTTGAATTTCTTTTACTTTATTGTTACTCTATTTTTGTGCTTTAAAATTGCTTATATTCTTTGTCATTGTATTTACTTGACTACTTGTCTGGTTGAGTATTTTGGTTGTATTTGGTTGCATCGGGGCTTACACATTATCATAACTAAAGAAAGATGAGATAAAACATTAGATATTTGTTGAAGTTTTGCACCCCGAAGGCCCCTACCCGACCCTCTGTCCGTAGTGTCCTCCAATCCAAGAGAAAGGCCTCCGTCCGTAGTGTCCTTCGTCCGTCTTTTCTTTAATATATTTCTGCTAATAATTCCTTAATCACAATACATCTCTGCCCAGATGGTGGGAAGTATTTCGTGTGTGGACCCACATCATTGGAGTCCATGCACTTAAAGGACTCGATATAGTGGAGGTGGTCTTTTAAGGTCGGTAAAATCTACCTTGATAACGTATTTGTAAATTTATTACGTACAGGTTTATGTACGTGCATAGTACGGGTCACATATGGTCTTATTTCCTACCCAAAGTTATTTGGACGATTATGGTCTTATTTCCTATAAGAATTCTTAATATTATAGGATTTTTATTTCCTACCCAAAGTTACGTACTTTAAGCAATTTAAATTAAGATAAACATACTTTTAATGTTCTTATCAATATCTCTTTGTATTCTTATCAATTCTTATTTCCTATGTCTACACTACATATAGCCTCTAATATATTGATTTCAAGCATCAAATTCATGGTTAGGTATTTCCTGTGCAAGCGATTGGCATATTAAAGTATCGATTTTGGGTTTCCACTTCTCTTGATTATCAGGTACATCTTCTTTCAATTATATATATATATATATATTTTTTTTTTTTTAAAAGGCATGTTGATCTTCAATTGTAAGAGCTTAGTAACATATCTTGAATTTTGTTTTTTTTTTTTGTTTTATTTTCTATTTGTTTTGTATGAAGACATAGGATTTAAACAAGTACTTTCATCGTTATTTTTGTAGAATTTTTTCTAACATGTTTGTTAATTGATTTTTGTGATCATATACTACGATGTTTGTTAATTTGCCTTCAGGAAAAACAACCAAAAACAAAAGGCACTGGAAAGTAATGTGATATAAATACAAGAGATATAAATATCTCTATTAGATATATCTGCAAATTCATTAGTTAATTAAAAGACTCTGGCCGTTTACTTAATTATAATCTTTACATATTGTTATACACAAACTTGAATGCGATAAATCATTTATTTTTTTTATACTTAGTTATCCTACTTTACTATCATGCAGTGATAATAGAAAATCAATAAATGCTGATTTGCACGAACACATTGAGGAGAATGTTCAAACAGAAAAAAATAAAAACAAGTTTCTGAATAGTAGAATATTATTTGATACTATTTACTGCACTTTTTATTTATTTTCAAGTTTTTGAATGTTATGGTATTGTTGAATGTTATTTGTTCTATTTTTGAATTATTATTCACTGAATTAGATGTTCAAATTTATATTATAAAAATACTTTACATTACAATGCGTACATAGTAATATACTTAAGACAAGTTATAATAGATTATACAGTAAATATGTATTTTATATCGACATTTTTATAAATTGACTAAAGTTTATTATTTTTCGACGATTCCCATTCAACGAGCGGGTTCAAAACTAGTTCAATATGAAAATTGATATTGTTCTATTAGATTAATTACCTGCAATTCTAGACGAGTCATGCAGAAGATCAGAAAAATCCCACAGAGCAAAACATAGAAAAGATAAATGTAACAACACAACTACTTAAAAATTGTGACAAGGATTTACAGCACTAAACCTCATTACACATTTTACCGTCTTGAATGTAACAAACATATTTGTTTTTTGCGTGTTTAACACTACTTCTGATGCAGGTACACGAAAAAACGAATTTTATATTTTCTTATTGCCATGCCTCATCGGATTTTGTGAAAGTTTTTAAGTTTTGTGTTATTGCTAAATTTATGGTAAATATATATTCACATCATTTAACTTCTAAAAAAATCACATAATCATCCATCTATAGTTGCTTTCATTGATCATCATGATATAATTAAATGAAAATTTTAAAATTTTGCATTTAGAATATTTATTTGACGAACATTTTTTGATGTCATATTTGACAATTAAAAGAAGATTTAGTCACAATTTTCCGACAAAATTTTAGGAGTAGTTACACTATACCCCTGGAACAAACTAGTTATTTATTCATATAAATATACCAAATAACTCTCTTTCTATTCATTTATACTGATGGGATGACATGATTTCAGAAATCTTTTAAAGTGACTGAGTTCGTCCCTAACATGTTGTGGAAAAAAATAATTTTAGACCTAACTCAAAAATTGAAGAAATAAGCTATAAAAATTAGAAAGAAAGATATTTCGTTGGGAAACTATGGACGCGAAAATGAACAGAAAGGAAAAGACATAATTTCCTTCTAAGATGTTTCAAAAGAAACAAAAAACTTTGAGCACACTAAAAAACAAAAATATAAGAAAAGAAAACAATAAAAAATTGTATAAATTACTAAAAGTCGTGGCTAGCCGCAAGGCATAGGACTTAATGTGTACATATTAAATTAAAACTAAAAATATAAGTTTCTATATTGTTGTTTCGTAGTTTTTTGGTCAAGTTTTTGGCAGTCTTCTTAATTATAGCTTGAGTCTAATATCAGGTAAATTTCAATGATGGTTGTTTCTTATTTATGAAGTCATGTTTACAATTTTTTTTAGTGAGTGGGAGTTCTTATGATGGTTGTTTCTTATTTATGAAGTCATGCTTACATTTTTATTTTTTATAAGTTGAGGGTCTTGAATACAAACCTTTTACTTATAATTCCTTCCCAGTTACGGTTGTTTCTTATTTATGAAGTCATGTTTATAGCTTTTTTTTTAATAAGTGGAATATTTTTAATTTAAAACATCATACTTACAATCCCTCCCTTCCTTATGACCCAATCCAATTCCTCTCCCCCTTACAGCTTTGTTCTTATGATGTTACTAGAGTAAATGGCCATAATAATTACTAAACTATTCAAAATAACACGGTTTGGTTACTCAATATTTTTCGTGACCAAAAAGGTCACTTAACTCCCTAAAACGGGCCTTTAGGATCATTTTAACCAATTTGGCCGGTAAATTAACTAAAAAAAAAAAGAAAAAAGCAAACTTGACCTACTATTGTAGGTTCTCAAGGATAGAAATGTCCAATTTTAATTGAGACAATTTTTCTTGAAAGAAAAACTAAATTTTAGGGGGTTAATCTATATTGTAGCCAAATTTTAGAGGAGGTAAATATAATTAATAAGAAAAGTGCTAACAACATCATTCTCTCTTTCCTCCTCCTCCTTCCCGACCACCGCACTCTCTCTCCTTCGTTCCCCTCTCTTCATCTCTCCTGATCCCCCTCCCCTCCTCTCAACTAGATCTAAATTTCAAGATATCAACCCGGTGGAACCCTCGAACCGGGTTATGAAGAAATTATAAGCGAAGCAGAGAGGAGGAGAAAAAACCCATCTCTCAGCTGCTTCTTTCCGTCTAAGCTGAAAGATATGAGTAAATATGGAAAAAAGAAAGGCTCAGATCTATCAAAAAATCAGGCAAAGATGGAGGAGCCCATAATGCCATCAGGAGCCAAGTTTCGGACCCATAAGCTTCATTCCCAAATTACAACTCAGAGAGAAAGATAGGCATCATCACAGCCTGATATCACACACCAGAAGACAAAGAAGAAGATGATGACGATGACGGTGATGATCTTAATGCACGGAAAGAGTGAAATAATGACAATAATGAAGCATTGCTTTCTTTCGTGTTTCTTGTATGATTGTGTCCACATACTCCTACTCTAAATCTCTAAGAACAACTTTAAAGCATTCATCAGTGGAGAGTAAGAGGAGCAGGAAAATGGGAAAATGGAGCACCGCTGTTGAGGTGAAAGGAGGGGATGAGGAGGGTTGTGTGAGTAAAAGTACATTTTTGTACTTGAAAATTTGCAATTCCAGTTAATTTAGTAAAAAGTGATCTTAAAGGCTCGTTTTTTCTAGTTGGATGATCCTTTTGGTCACAAAAAAAAAGTTCAGCGATGAAACGGCACCATTTTAAATAGTTTAGTGATTATTTTGGTCATTTACTTGATGTTACTAATATAATATGATTGATATTATTCTTCCATTTTCACACATATTGTTATATGTGTATCTAACTTCCTTACATATTTTGTGTCTAAATTAGCTATATACCTGTCTATGCTTGAAATTGATCCGCCGAATGTGTAATTCTGGCTTCTACATCTAGTGTCAGAACATAGATTCAAGAGAGTGATCCTGAGATGAGTTGTTAGAGCTGTGGCACAAAGTTTGCTTGCAATGTTCATTTGATTGAGTAATCCCGGGGTGATTTGTTAGAATTATTGTGCAAAATTTGCCCGAAATATTCAGTTAATCGAGTAAGATCACATGGGAATTTGTGTAATGTAAACAGTCTATCTAGATCCATAAAATATTATAGCAAAAATATTTTGTGAAGATAATGAATTCAAATTGATGTTGGTAGAGTTTACATAGGAGATTATTATTCGTTTTTATATTGGACCTAATTCAATAGAGAACTTGATTTAAGAGAAGTGATGTTGGTATGTTAAATCAGTCTAAAAAATAGAAGATTCGAGTTTCTATATTATTGTTTAGTAATTTTTTGTTCAAGTTAAGTTTTTGGTAATTTTCTTAATCAGAAACTTGAGTCTAATTTTAGGTAATTTCTAGGTGTTTCTTATTTATCAAATCATGTTGACTATGGCATTTAGTTATTGTCTTCAATTGAGAAGAACGAAGAATTTAGCGCCTAAATCTTATGGTGTTAATATTATTCCTCTTCTCATACACAATTTTTTTTTTTATATTTTTATAACTGAACCAACCTTACGTATTCTATGCGTAAATTAGCCTCCCGTCATATGCTTGAGTGCGCATGAATTTGATCTTCAAATTCTGTAATCGTGAGTTCTACCGTTAGGATCCAGTTCTAGCTGCACGAGGATATCCAGTGCAATTTAGCTTTGTGGATTCAAACCCGGACGATTCGGATCTGGGGCTTTTCAGTTATCCAACTCTGTTTAATATCAAACAAGAAATAACTAGAAAATAAAAAAAAAATACGACTTCTACCCTGATTCTACTTTATTGAGGTACCATCAAATAATTAGGAACAAAATAGAGGGTGCGATGTACCATATCATCCATAATAAGATTGTAGCAGTTGCACAGAGCATGTGTGGGTTTAGAAATACTAGGTGAACAATATTTCAACTTCGTATACAATCAATTTAAATACGTTTACAATGGACGTATAAACTCTTGTATACAAAAGAAACAAGGGCTAGTAAAACTTAATCCTCTTGTGCTCTGAGGGTAATAAAACTGTACCGCCAATACCGCCAAAAAAAAAAAAAAAAATCCACTAGGCAGGAAGTCCCATCATAAAAAGATTACATTATTCCTCTACATTAAATAGCACAAAAAGTAGAAAAGTGCTTATTTTCAAGATGAGTTCTTTTAGCTCCATGTGAATTAGTTTTTTTTTGAGATGTTTTTCATAAATGTTACTCTAACATTGTATTTGAAAAACTTTTATTATAAATATTTTTGTGATATTTTTAGATATATTTTGGAATAATTTTGGAATTTAAAATTTATTTAGGGTATTTTTTAAAAATTGAACCAACCACCACCGTTCCTGAGCACCGCCGCTGCTGCTACCCCTTCCCCCCTCCTCCTCCTCCTCTTCTCTCTCTCTCTTCCCCCCTCCTTGTCTCTTCTCTCTCTTTCTCTTTCTCCCTTTCCTTCCTCCTCCATTCTCCTCCCTCTTCTTCCCTTCCCTTTCTTCCTCATTCGTTCTCCCCACCCTCCCTCCTCCTGCCACCCCAGACCCCCCCACCCTTCTGTGACCATGACTGGCCATGACACTGAATGTCACGCCCAGTCACGATTGTAGGAGGAAAGGGAGAGGGAGGGCTGGGAAGGAGAAAGGAGGAAGAGGGGGAGAAAGAGAGGGAGGAGAGAGGAGGAGGGAGAGGGAGAGAGAGGGTGGTGGCGATGGTGGGTGATGGAAGAAAAAATATGGTAATTTTTTAATTTTCTTTTGTATGTTTGTGAGTTGTTTTAGAGATATTATAAGAATTAGGTGTTTTTGGAGTTGCTTTTGTTTGATACATTTTTGTAACATTGTGAAAGAGCAAAATTTCCATGAAAAGCATAAAGAATTCCAAGGTTTTGGTGGTACTTTTAATTTTTGCATAATTAACCAATCACTTTATTTGATGTGCTTAAGGTCAAATTTTTAATTAAAAAATTTTCAAGATTGAAGGGTTGAATGTAAGGATTAATTTTTCCTACTGTCAATTTTGAAGTCTATTTTTTCTTTCGACATTCATAGGTATTGATGCATGATACATAATCACTTTCTCACACCTACTAGTGTCAAAAAAAATACACAAATAACTTAGAAAGATAAATTCATAAGTCAAATCACCTTAGATGAGTTGGTTACTAGGTAAAGCATAAAGTACAGACCTAACTGCAGTTTAGGGATTCCAACCTCTGCACCTATAGTAAAATATAAAGAATGTGCAGTACTGTGCTTCTTTAGTTTATAAATGGGAACTACTCCATTTAACCCCCCAATCCAGTTGGGCCCTCCAAAAAAAAATCCATAAGTTTAATTAATTATGGCCATCCTTAAAGTCGGTGAGTATGTGAACGGTCCTTTTTATGAGTTTACTAACGAAAAGTTATTGGAAATTTTGACATGTCTAAATGATAAATACAAATATGAAAATTTCAAAATTAAGGAGGTGGATCATTATTTAATTCGTATCTATCATATAACTCACATGTTTAGAGTAGGATTTTCTTTTTTGTATATATCATTACTATCATCTACACAACACAAGGGATGAGCTACCTTTTGTATAGGAGCACGTGACCCCTCCGGCCAACTAAAAATTCAAATTTTGGGTATAAAATTTTTATAATTTTTGCTTTAACCCCAATAACTTTTAAATATGTCCCTAATGACTAATATAAAATGTTCATTTTAGGCATTGAGTATTAAAAATTTTTTGTTTATTTATCCCGGATAATTTGTTGAAAGTCAATATATGTACAAATGCCTAGCTATAAAGCAATTTGATAACAAATCGTTAAAAAAAATGTTGTCTACAATTGTAGTAGATGGCTAAACTATAATCCTGATTCTGTATGGCTAAACTATAGTCCAGTTGTGATGATTTGAATACAAAAGTATTCATACTTGAATGAGTTATAGGACATTAGTAACTTTCTTATATCCTCGTATTTTCGTTATTAAGTATTTATATCGCTATTTGCTAGTACTTGCTATTATCTACTACATGAATATATTATATTATCCCTCCATTCCCTATATAACTAGGTAACCATAGGAACCTATGGATAATTGTTCACTTCTATATATTTCCAAAACTAGAGAACTGTGCCCTCACCCATAATTAAGCTGGCTTTGATACAATATATAGAGGAGGAGTACCACTATATGATACTAACACACTTCGTCATCTTTGGAACTTTCTATTGTAGTCTGCTAAGAGTATCTACCTTTTCCTCATACATAAAACTAATGGTTTCAAGAATAATTTAGTGAATTAATTACTTCTCCAATCTCCTATTTTAGGAACTTCATGTGGAAATTTTAAATTATGTTAGTAATTAGCTATATGTAAAATTAACTATGCCATGCAAAATTTCCCATTAGGCAGGAAGTCCAGTTGCAGTAAAGATGATAACATTCCTCTGCATTATGGCACAAACACTGCAAAAGTGCATATTTTACAAATAAGTTCTATTATATGCCTTACACTAGATAAGTGGCCTAGTGTCACTAGTTTCTTCAAAGTGTAAATTTGTCGTGAGAGTGTAAATAGTTACAATATTGAGTGGTATGCTTCCATAATCAACCAATCACCTTACTTGGAGTGCTTATCCTATGTCCTTAAAGCACAAAATTCAATACAAAAATTTTTCAAGGTTTAAAGGATAAGATGTAAGGATTAATTTGCCCACCATCGATTTGAAGCTTTGTTTATTTATTTATTTATTATCATTATTATTGTTATTATTATTATTATTATTATTATTATTATTATTATTATGTTTGTAGATATGGATGCATGATATATAGCTACTTTCTAAATTTGAAATCGTATTCAAGTACAAAAAGGAAAAAGGCATACCTATTAGTGTGGGAAAAAAACTATATGGATAACTTATGAAAGATAAATCTAAAGTGTAAATTATGACTATATATCCCTAGAGTCGGGAGAAGACAAGAGGGTGTTTTTATTTATTATTGCTATTATAATCTGCAAATATGTAAAAGGAAATACCACTATATGGTGTCAGCACACCGATGTCATCCTTTAAACTTTCTATTATACCCTCATTAATAAAAGCATTTACTTTTTCTTCACATTGAAAACTAATGGCTTCAAGGGTAGTATAGTGAATTAATCACTTCCCCACTCTTCTAATTTTAGGCACACTAAATAGAACTTTTAAATCATGTTAGTAATTAGCCATAACAAAAATTAACTCCCAAACTAATAAGTGAATATCATACTGAAAAACTCAAACAGCTTTTCTTATTCTTTTAAATTTCTTTACAAAATATATTCAAAGTGAAAAACCTTTTTCATGATAAATAGCATCATAAATGTTCATAATTTTAATTATTTGCACACATATTGAGTGTGTTTTAAATTGTTAAATATCATTTAATAAATCAAGGCAAAGAATTAGTGTTCTTAATTACCCTTTCACTTCCAATTTTCCTACGAGTCTATCTACAACAAAGCATGTGGTTTTCACAAACACATCTTAACTTAAAATTAACGAGGTGGATCATCTCAATATAGGATTTTCCTTTTCCTTCATGCCCACATCTTAACTTCTTAGCTATCAAAAAGTTAATCGGGACTTGAATTCTAATGCATTATTCTCTCAACAAAAAAAAAAAAAAAAAAGAATTCTAGTGCATTAAGCAATCCGATTTCCTAATCACAATCCAACATGGAAAGTCACCACAAGTCCACAACATCGTCCCTCCTCAACATAAACCATCCCCTATATATACCCATTACCACAATTGCCACCAAAACCTAGAGATTTCAATTTTCGATATCACGCTTCCGATATATACTCGTAAAAAAAAAAAAAAGCAATTATGGCGGCTTCAACTTGGCGATCAAGCCAACCTCTGCTCCAATCCGTCCCTCCTTCCTTCTCAGGATTCTGTTCTCCCAAAACGCCGTCGTCCTTTTCCTCTACCGCCTCAACAACCTTCGCTTCTTCTTCCTCGCCAAAACCCTTTCCTACTGACTCGCCTTCGCCGAGCCGAGTCCATCTCTACCACGCCGCCTCCCCTGCTACTCCTTCCGCTGCCATGTCCCCTGCTTTCACCCCAACCTCGCGATTCTCATTGGTCTCGACGATTCCCGACCCGAAGCGGACTTGTCTCTGCTCTCCGTCCACTCATCCAGGAGCTTTCCGCTGCAAATTCCATCGGAAGGCTGGCAACGCCAGCACTTGCAGTAGCAGCGGTGGTCATGCCCAAGCAACGGCCCAGCCGTCGGCGCCGAGACGGTTAAACATTGCGAGATTCGCGATTATGAATTCGTTCGCGAGAAATAGAATCGTTAGGAGAGATTTGATGAAGAGAGTGTTCGCTACTTTGATCCGGCCGTCGTCTCCTCAACAGTACCGGTGCAGGAATTTCCGTCCGCAGCCGAGCCGGCTCTCCGTCACGTCGAAAGTGTAAAATTGTTGATTAGAATGCGTGTTCGGAAATTTTTTATTGGTGCCTCCAGTGACGTAAACCCTAGAAATTGAATCTATAGGCCTTCACTTCAGTGCAAACATACATCTATATACACGTATATATACATGTTGATACGATTAGACATACTTGTATATATCACTGCCAGCTTTAGAGCTTTCTTTTTTTTACCTCTTATGTTGAGCTTTTTCTCTGCCTTTTTTTTTGTTTGTGGGTGGGGGGGGGGCGGGTTTGGGGTGGATTTTGGGGTGAGTGGTTGATCAATCCGTAAATAAGCTTTAAATTTAGAGAATTTTGATTGATTGTTTGGTTGATCAATTGATAAATTTCCTGATTAATTGATAATTTTCCTGATTCGGAATTAATTGGATATTAATCTAATTAATATAGATCAATATATCAAATCCAACATAAATCATTGTTTTATGACTTCTTTCTCTTTCTCTAGATATTATCGTGCAACATTTTTTATTTTACTTTCTAACAATTACCTTTCTGCTTTTCTTGGTTGAGGGTGTTTAAATTACGTTTATTGTGTATTGAATATTTCTGAGTGTGTTGATGGGCGTGAAATTCATTTATTTGCAGTCTTGGGACCAAGCATCCTTTTTTACTCAGCATTTTGTAGCGTATACTTTCCTACTCCTGAGTCCAATTCCTATACTAGGAAGGGGTACCAAGGACTGGGAACTTTACGACATATGAAAGTAGAGAGACCAGGCCAATTTGCTTAAACTAGTTGACCGTGTTGTATTTCTTTTCAAGTCCACATGCCCTTAGTTTTAAAGGTATAATGTCTCAACAAGGCCAAAAAACAAAAAATTAGGAACTTAAAGTTTCTTGTTGCAATATAAAAGTAGGGAGAGCCAGCAAGACCCTGGTCAATTTGCCTAAACGAGTTGACCGAACATTAAGACACTGGCCAATTTGTATAAACGAATTGACCTTGTGTCAACAGAGTTACTAAGTCTCTTCATGCCCTTAATTGTAAGGAAATAATTGTCTCAATAAGGCCAAAGCCAAATTCTTGGACGTAACGGTATAATTGTCTCAACAAGGCCAAAAACAAATTCTAAATTCAGCTCAATTATCTACTCCTTTGAAAATTGCAAATTACTTCACTCTGTGAACTGCAAAAACCACGTATACTTCGCAAGTTATCCGTTAAAATGTTCTTCTGTTTTTTTCTTTTCACTCCTTTGACGATTGCAAATCAATTATATTTCTCCAGTTATTCAAATTTTTTTTTTCTAATTTCCAGACTTCATTTTATAAATTTTTATGTCTGTATTATATTTATCATTTCTTGTCATCCAACTATTTATAAGTTTTTTTTTTTGTATTAGTTGCACATATATTGAGTGTGTCCTAATAGTAGATTGCATAAAGGAATTAACTTATGAATCTTTTGTTTGTTGACGTTTCTGTGTGTTTGTAAGGTAAATTTCCTATCGAAAAAAATATTTGGTTTAAAGTTCAAACTAGATAAAGATATGAAAAAAATATAAAGAGCACAAAAACAAAAAACGAGGAACAACAAGGAGATTAACAAAATAAATTTTATTCTAATTAAGCATACAAGAATATTAGAGGGAAGGAAAATACTACAGGCATAGAGAAAAAGAAATGAAAACAGAAAAAGAAGGAGAAAAGAAAAATAGGGAAAACAAGAAAAGGAAACAAAATAAGAACATCAAAAATTATATTATGTATTGAATCTCAGGTCAAAGTTCAGGGGTCAGGAATCAATGAATTTGACCCATTGAAAACTGATGATGTCATAATGATACTATACATATATGCACTAGTTTTTTTAAAATAAATAACATAGAAAAATAACTATAAATATATCAGTTTTTTTCATTTTCACCATACTAATTTCTTAAAACATAACGAAGTTACAAACTAAACAGTGACAAATCAATACGATTTAATAAAAATCTTAATAAAACACAACAATTAAGTTATAAACTAATTTGTTAGTATTTCTAAAGTTCAAATGCACATTGACGAGCCTAACACTTTTTAAAAGGGCAATTCTTAAACAAAATTGAGGCTTATATGTACAAAATACAAAAGTTAAAGTTGTCCAGAAAAATTATAAAAGAAGTTTGAGAGTGTATTTATGATTGTTCAGAAATAGAGATTGTTCAGAAAATAGAGCGTCAAAACAAAATACTAGTAAAGTTTTGTACTTGGAAGGCAAATCCTTGTTCTTTATAACCTTCTCCAGCGTGCATCATCCAAGACGGCGACGGTTACCAGCCTTCTTGTGTATCCTCTTTTTCTTTTTCTGTTTCATTTTTTTGCTGATTTCTATTTTTTTTCCTTTCTCCAAATAGGCAAGAACCTTTCCCCAGTTTTTTGTTTTCATTCTCTTTTGTTATTTTCTTTCTTTCTTCTCTTTTTATTTAGATGTATAGACTTTGGAAGATGACAATAGTCGATTTGTAGATTTATTTTCCCTTCTCCTTTCTTGCTATTTTCTTGGAACTTTCCCTCATGATTTCTCAAATATGTCATCACCTGGTTTTTGGAGAGATGAAATTAATAAATTAAAAAATTTAGAAAATATACAAATCAGCAACAAAAATAAATTTCAGATAAAAAAGAACAAAACTTTGAGTTTTACCGGATTTGCTGGCTCAAATCGAGTTTTTGACATGCAATTTTTGAAAGAGGTTTGGACAAGATGTTTAGCCAGTTCGCGGTTCTACTAGTCAAACAGGTCGAACAGGAACTAGTCGAGTAGGCTAATCTAGTTTGAGTTTGAAAGCATGCATTTAAGATAGCATGAATACTTTTGTCCAAAAAATTAAGAAACGGGTTAAATACCTTAAAGAAAAAGTTCAGTAAAAGAGATTTTAAGAGCACCAAGAGGCACACTAGGACAGAATTTTGTGCATTCCTTTTAGGTAGGGCTTTGCTGCATTTAGCACCAATTTAATTTATCAATTGCAAATAATAATTCTTTTATAATTATCTTGTCAAACAACAGAACTTTACAATCACTAATCAATCTTATATGAACTTGAATCCAGCTTATTCTCAGCAAAGTTTGAATAGCATAAGGGAAAATGTATCGACTAGCTTTTACCCAAAAATGGAAAAATGATACCTCCATAACCAATAGCATTAATAAGAAAAACCAAAAAAAAAATCTTACTTGAGTTAATCATTGCGAATATGGGACTTTTGCAATTTTTAGTTTCAATTGTACCATGCAATTTATGCACCAACACATAAGGTGCAAACACGAATACAACTTGTGTAGACACCATAATAGTAATGTTCAAAATAGAGAGCAACTGTCAGACCATTTGCATAGTGCAATTAACAGTCCAAATATATTCAATTTGAATTTGGACAGCTGAGATTGATTGCAAGATACAACTCTCAACAAATGATTAAATTTGTTGTTTCTTTGTACATTATGAGTTACGATTATAGAGTGTCTATATTTATTGTGTGGTTACCACAACTGTTACGATTATGGAGCGTCTATATGCATTAACATCACAGTTGTTGGCTTTTGTCTCCTTATCATTTCCTTTTCCTTTGTTTTTTTTATTGTTTCCGCTGCAAAATTATTGTGCATGAGATTTGTTTGTTACTATCCTGTGGATTATTTTCCTACAAAGTGGTATCAAAGTTTTGAATGAGATCTTGAAAAAATTGAAACATGGATCTGCGTTATTTGCAAGATTGTCCTGTTTTTATTTTTGATAGTAAAAACAATTTTGAGAATTGAAGGATGATGATGGAGAATTTTTTCAAAGTTATTGGAATTTGGGATATTATCAAAACAGGATACACAGAACAGGCAGCATGTACAGAATCATCAAGCGATACAGTTAACAAATTAGAGAGGAATAGACAGTTGGATTGCAAGGTATTCCACTATCTCACACTCAAGTCCAGTTGCATGTAGCCAAAAAAATCATACATACAAAGTCGGCAAAAGAGGCTTGGACAATTTTGGTGCACTCACATCAGGGGCATTGCTAACGTGAGAAAAATCAGATTACGGGAACTCAGGAGACAGTTTGAATTGGTCCAGATGAAACTCATGGAGTCAGTTAAAGATTGTATTGGCATAATTAAAGAAATTGTTACTAATATGGAGTCCAATGGTGAGAATTTGGAAGAAAAGTTGCGGAAAAAGTCATGTGATCTCTAACTGTCAAATTGCACATCAAGAAAACGGTACTTGAAGCCACAAAGGACTTGATAAATTGTCACTTGCTGAATTGGATGGTAAATTGCAAACATATGAGATGTCCTTAAATTAGCTGCCATCAAATATAGTAGAGGAGGTGTTACAAGCCAAAGTGGATCCCCCAAAAGAAAAAGAGGAGATGAATCGTACAGACACAAATCAAAGGGACCAGAATTTCAGAGGTATAGGACGTGAAGGCAGAGGTAACTTTCGTGGTCGTGGTAGAAGTAATTATTCTTACCAGTCAAAAAATAATTCTAATAGGGATTAGCACAATAATCAACAGCAGAATCAAAGAAATAATTTTCAAAGGTGTGATAGATGTAATGTCCAGTGTTATAATTGTGGTAAAATTGGTCATTATCAAAATGAATGCTGGTCTAATAAAGAGGCACATGCTAAAATGGCTGAAAATAGTGCTAATAGATAGGAGACTTTATTGTTTTTTAGTTCTGCAATTGAAGAGTTTAAAAAGAATGATTGGTTTGTTAATTCTGGTTGTAGTAATCATATGTGTGATAAAAAAAGAGATTTTTTTCTGAACTAGATAAATCTTTTTGTATATTTGTGAAATTTGAAAATAATGAAAGGGTGCTTATTCTTGGAAAAGTGTAAATTAGAATTATCTTGCAAGATGGGTCTTCGAATTATATATCTGATATTTTCTATGTACCAAGCTTATATTATAATTTGTTGAGTTTGGGACAACTGTCTGAAAAAGGTTATGATATGCATTTCTAATATGGTGATGGCACCATAGGTGATGACAAATTGGAATTAATTGCCAAGGTAAAAATGAACCGTAGTCGTTTGTGGCCACTGTCTCCTAACTGTGGTGATTTATTTTGCTTTAATTTCATGACTTGTGATAATTCTTGGCTATGGCATATGCATTTTGGACATTTGAATTTTGGGAGTTTGAAATTTCTTGCTAGAAAGAAATTGGTTATTGGATTGCCTTGTATTAATTTTCCTGACAAGAAGTGTGAGTCATGCATTTTAAGAAAGAAGCATAGGGATCCTTTTCCAAATGGTAAGGTTTGAAGGGCTAATTGATCACTTGAACTGATTAATTTAGATTTATGCACAATTGAAATTCCTTCCCATTGTGGTAGTAAATATTTTAGTACTTTCATTGATAATTTCAGGAGGAAGACCTGAGTGCATTTTTTGAGAAATAAATCTAACACATGTGACATATTTAAAAAATTCAAGTATTATGTAGAGAAGTAGAGTGGCTACTTTATTAAAATTTTGAGGACTGGCAGAGGCATTGAATATCTTGTTTGTGATAATTATTTGGTAAAAAGTGGTATAAAACACCAATTGATAACCAGATATACACCTCAACAGAATAGTGTGACAGAAAGGAAGAATAGGACTATGATAGATATGGTGAGATCTATGATGCACTCCAAAGGTATTCCTAAATCTATTTAGGTAGAACTAGTGTCTTGTACTATAAATGTTTTGAACAAGTGTTCTACTAGATGCATTTTTGGGAATACACCACAGGAGGTTTGGACTGGTATGAAATTGAATATTTCTCATTCAAAATATTTAGTTGTCTTGCATATGCACATGTTCCAGATTATTTAAGAAAGAAATTGGATGATAAAGCAGAGAAGTGTATTTTTATTGGCTATAATCATGAGATTAAAGGGCATAAATTATCCAATCCAAACACAAAAAGGTGATTATAAATAGGGATGTGACTTTTGAGAAATATGGAGCATAGGATTGGTCCAGGAAAGATTCTGAGATATTATCAAAGTATCTATATATTTCTCCAGTTATGGGAGCGAATTCCAATAAGCTAGTAGTGGATCAAGCTGTGCAATCTCATGGTGATCTCTCAACTTCTACTATGTAGGTTAAGGCATCCAATTGACTACAGAGAGAACGCCACATCCCAACCCGATTTGATGATTATGTTGTTGGTAGATATGATGATTTATCTAATGAATATATTGTGAATTTTGCTCTTTTTGCAGATTGTGATCCTGTCTCATTTGAGAAAACTGTCAAAGATGATTGTTAGCTTCGTACAATGAATGAAAAATTCATGCCATTGAGAAAAATGATACATGAGAGTTGACCACTATCCCATCTGAGAAGAAACCAATTAGAGTGAAATGGGTGTATAAAACCAAAAACAAGCCAACAGGAGAGATGGATCGCTTCAAAGAGAGATTGGTTATTCAAAGTAGGCCTGCTGACGACTCGAGCTGCTCGCGAGCAGCTCGAGTCAAAGTTCGGCTTGAGCTCGTGTTGACCGAGCTCGAGCCGAGCTCAAGCCGTTCGTTAAGACAAACGAGGCGAGCTCGAGCCTTCGTTTCTTAGGCTCGATAGCTCGACAAGCCGCTCGTTGGGCTCGAGTAAATGTGAAATTATAAAAATACCCCTGAATCAATTAAGATTTACCATTTCTCTGCTCACTCCTTCGATTAGGCTACCTAATTTTCCTCCTTCCTTCTATTGGGTTAACTTTTCTGCTCACTCCTTCCTCACTTCCTTCGATTGATCTTCTTTCTCCGCCGACCGACTGTCCCAGCTGCCAAACTCCCAAGTCCCACCTCCACCACTTCCCGCAGTTCCTCAGCAACCTCCAAGCTTTCTCTGCCAAGTGCCGACTGTCCCAAGTCTCAAGTCCCACTTCCGCCACCGCCATCTCTGCTAGCTCCACCTCCACCACTTCCGGCAGCTCCTCAGCAACCTCCAAGCTTTCTCTACCGAGTGTCGACTGTCCCAAGTCCCAACTCCCAAGTCCCACTTCCGCCACTGCCATCGTTGCTACTGCTAGCTCCATCTCCACCACTTCCGCCAACTCCACTTCAGCAACCTCGAAGCCGCACAAGAATCTGAGTTTCTTTGCTTTCCCATTTTAGCAACCTCCAAACCGCGCAAGAAGCTCTACTTTAGCACTTTACTTTCCCTCTTTTCTCGCACGAGGCTGACGACGGCCTTTCCGAACCCAACCAGCTTCCCGGCGCATTCCCATCTCCGGGCTTTGTCTAAGCTTTTCCAGCGGTGCAAGTCTGCAACCCACTGAGCCCATCTCCACCACTCCCTATCGTGTCCAACATCCTCAGATCAATCCACTAGATTTTCTCCCTAGATTTTGTAGGTATGTACTCAGGTTCTTTTTCTTTTCCTTTTCCTTTTTTGTTTGGAATCTGGAAGGTGATCCACATTGCCAATTCTGTAAAAAGGTTTCCATGGATGGATTCGATTGATGGTTTTACTCTTAATCACCCCGTTGTTCCAGTATTGCTAAACAAGAACATAAAGGACCTTTTGTACTGTATATTAGAAGAATAATTTGCTCAAACTAGGTAATTATACTCTTGATGTATCCAGACAAAGCAAGTCAAATGGCTTTTATTGGTGCACTGTCTATTTACTTCTGCATTGGCTGTAATGGGATTTGTGGTGGTTATTATGTTTGAAATTGGTCTAGCAAACTTTGAATAGACTTGGTCATGATCATGTTGAAGGATCGGGATTTCTGCACTTGTTTCTCTACCATGAGCTCTGGCACTTATGATTTCTATATATGAAGCGTTAGCACCAGTTTGGCAAAGTGAAAAGAGACTCCCATTTAAAAGCCTGATCAAACACGCTCACTGAAAATATGAATAGGAACAAGTGCCAGAGCTCTTTGTCAAAGTGTTTTGATAATAATTATGCCTAGATTGGCGCTAAATTTGTGATGTCCCATGTTTTGCTAATAATAATGCTTAAATTGTATATTTTTTTGGATTCTAAAAACAAAGGCCGAATATCGTAGTTGCATAATTGTTTGTTATCAATTCTTCAGAGAAGATTAATGTTTGGAATAGCTTGATAAGTTCCACAGCTTACCATGGTGTTATATTCTATTAATTCATATATACAAATCCCTAAAAAGAACAAAATATTGAGTTTAAAAACTTTTTTGAGGGCAAAATGAAATGAAGATATATTAATAAGAAAAGTTGATTTGTCAAATTAGCTAAAATTCATTTGACATACTAGTGAGACAGTGCTAAGAGGCCTGATATTTCTCCAAATCTTGTAGTAACTATGGGACAGTGGCATTTAAGGAGACATGAAGATAAATTACTTAAAAATCTAGTGAAGAAAAATTCCAAAATGAGGGAACAAGGCAGTCAGGAAGCCTTCCGTCATTTAACCCCAAGGGACTAGGTCAGGTTTCGTGTATTCTTGCTACTATGGGACTTGTATGTGTGGGTGAAAACTATCTCTACCTTCATTCAATTCTAGTAGACATGGCTTTATGGTTTTTTAATTGTTTCTTTGGGGTGAAAACTGTGTTGACAGTACAAGCTACTTATTATGATTCCATGGTCATGTGTTCTTGTCATTATGAGACTTGCTGTCCTCTTGTTTCTTGAAAATAATTACTACTACTAACTTGTTTCCTATTAATAGTAATTTGTTTTTGGAATTAAAGAATGCTGCTCATGTCCTTTTTTTTTCTTTTGGTATAGTTAAAAGAAATTGAAAATATAAAATGGATACGTCCAATCAAGAGCAGTTTTCACCAATTATTAGATCAGTTGGTGATTCCGCTAGTCCGGTGAATATCACTGACAAGGGTATTGCTGTTAACATTGACGAAAAGTTGGAATTCTCTCTTGGTGATGAAGAATTAGGGAGTGAAGATGAAGCATTAGAAGGTGATACACATACAACCACTGAAACAGTTGTGGAAGAAGCTGCTGCTGATGATGGCTTGGATGCTTTTCGAAAAAAAAGAGGATCAAAAAATCAATAGCATGGGATGACTTCAAAGATGTTGAAGTTGGCCATCAAAAAACTCTTATGTCGGAGTGTATTCAGTGCTATGCAAAGTTCAAGAAGACGAAAACCAGTACAACTTCAAGTTTGCTAAGACATAGAAAGTCATGTGCTATCCGATTGCAAAAACTCAAAAAAGCAACACAACAAACAAAGATCAATTTCCCATCTTCTGATTCTGCCGAAGCTTCTCAAACCTACCTTCACTCCGGGAGGTTTGATATGGCAGCCATGAGAGAAGCTACTGTTGAATGGGTGCTTATGCATGAGCATCCATTTTCAATTTTGGAGGAAGAAGGCTTCAATTTGATGCAAAAAAGACTGTACATTAGTTTATGAAAGAGAGAAGACAAAATTGAAGAACCAATTAAATAAAGTCAAGAAAATCAGCTTGACTACAGATCTTTGGAAGTCCAAGAACCAAAAAAATGAATATATGGTCATAATCGGGCATTGGATTGATAGTAACTGGAGATTGCAGAAACGAGTTCTCAACTTTGTGCACGCCCCTCCTCCACGTCGAGGCATCCAAATTGCAGATGCTATTTTCAAATGTTTAACGGATTGGGGAATTGAGAGCTAGGTTTATACAGTCTCAGTCGATAATGCCTCAAATAATGACAGTGCACTGAGATGTTTGAAGGACATTTTTTCCTGAAACAAGTGTCTATTAGCAAATGAAAAGTTGTTTCATGTGAGATGCTGTGCTCATATATTAAATTTCATGGTTCAAGACGAACTCTGTCAAATCAAGGAAATAGTTGACACAATCAAGGACAGTGTGGAGTTTATCAATAAGACAGATGGAAGACGCTTGCAATTTGCTGAAATTGTATGCCAGCTGCAGTTTACAGAAAAATGCTAATTTATGATTGCAAAACAAGGTGGAATTCTACTTATGAGATGCTGACCTGTGCACTAAAGTTTCAAGATGTTTTTCCAAGCTATAGAGATAGAGAGCCAAATTATGGTTTCTGTCCAACCACAGAAGATTGGGAAAGGTTTCAAAAGTGTGCAATATTTTAAAAGCTTTTTGGACAGCAACTCATGTGATATCTGGTAGTGATTATCCGACAGCAAATTTGTATCTAAATGAAGTTTGTCGGATAAAAATACTACTAGATAGTAAGATTGATGATGAAGATGACTTTGTCCGGTCAATGGTGCAAAAGATGAAGCTGAAATTTGATAAGTACTGGGGAGAATGTAACTTGTTAATGTCTATAGTAGCTATTTTGGATCCCAGATGCAAGATGAGAGTCATAAACTATTGCTTTCCATTGCTTTATCCTCCACATGAAGTGCAAAGCAATATAGGCAAGGTTCGATAAGCCTTGTATGACCTATATGATGAATATGTGGAGATACATGTTTCAGGCCAAAGTGGATCATCTTCTCAACTACTAATCCGCAATGATCACCCAACCAAGAGCAGCAATAGTGCATCTTCATCAGTGTCCCATGTTTCGGGTATGAGTGAATTTCTTACCCATATTGCTACCGTTGAGAGTGTTCAACCTGTGAAGAATGAGTTGGATACCTACTTTGAAGATGGTCTCCTCATAGTTGCAGATGATTCAACGGTAGACATTCTGAATTTGGATGCCTTGAAGTGGTGGAAAGACACAACATAATACAAGATTCTTCCCAAGATGGCTGCTGATATTATAGCAATTCCAATAAGCACTGTAGCTTCAGAAGCTACATTTAGTGCTGGAACCAGAGTAATCGCCTCTTACCGTGCTTCCTTGGCTCCAGAAACTATAGAAATATTGATGTGTACTGGAGATTGGTGTCGTAAACTACACGGGGTGAAGAAAAAGGAAAAGGTAACAGAAAAATAAAATTATCGCGCATAATATTTAAATTCGGCCTTACTATTTTTTAATTTCTTTTATTTTAATTTTTTGTTTTTTCAGAAATTGAAGGATAGACAAGAGATTGTGTTGCTTATTTCTTGACTTCGGAGATGTTTGAGGTAATTCACCTTTAATTTCCTATTTAGAGTTTTGTCCAATTGTAACTCATGGTATTAAGACCTCAATGCTTTTAATTTGGAAGTTAGATCAATTTTTCTAAAGTTGTTAGAATGCTGGATTTGATCTCCGTGTAATCAAATCTGTACTTGTTCGGGATATGAGGTTGTAATCCAAACAAATGAGCTGCTTGTGATGTAGATTATTATAGTGCGACCTTGTGCAAATTTGGGTGTATGGCTGCCAGTTACTATTTTGTATCCAATGTAGACAAGATTGTTGATGGTTTATTTCATGCTTAATACTTTTTAGTTACCTTGGCAATCATACGGTGTGACGAGATATGAGTTCTCTGTTATTAGTGGATGCATTGCTGGTACTGAACTATGTTTAGTACTAGTAAAGGGGAGAAAGTTAGAGTGAATGTTTTACTTCTATATGCAGAACACATAAACACTCTTTTTCCTCTGGATGGGAAGAGAATTTGAAATGATATTAGTTAGGATGGGTTGTCTTGTATCCAGATGTGGAGGTTTGTAATAGAATCATGTATTGGCTTGGGTCACTTGGGTGCCTCTGCCTTGTTGCTGTGTTGTATCAGTAAGGGTCAGCTTGTATTTGTTAGCAGACTTGTCATATGGAGCAATTTGGATAAGGTTTTTATTATTGAATATTGGATTACCTTTTATTGGTGGGTTTCTGCTACTTGTTTGATGAAGGGTGTCAAATTGAATAACTCATGTTTGTTGGTATAATAAGACTAATTATTAAAAGCTCTTATATTATATAGTTTGATTAGCATGCTTGTCAGTTTTCTTTTCTCTTTTAATGTGATTATACTCATGAAACTTCAGAATATTTGTTGGATATGAGTTGTATGAGTTGACAAGACTGGCACAATGACATCTGATGATGTGGTATGAAAATTAGAAGCTTGAAAATTCGTATTTGACATTTGCATTTTTGCCAAATCGTTTTTCTTATGACTCTTTTAATCTTTAGAAATTTTCTGGAGTTGGTGGACTAACTGATCATGAGGAATTAGAAACAGAAATGAGTAAAGTTCTAGGACGCACTCAGGAAATTCTCGCTTCATGTCATGCCTTGGTTTTTGTGGACAACAAGCTGGTATTCTTTAGACTTCTTGTGGACATTTGGATAATTTGTATTGTGGATATTTGGATAATTTGTATTAGTGGACATTTGGACATTTATGATTGTATTAGTGCATAATTTGTAGGCCTCAAGATCAAGAATATGTGAAAATTTGTTGTTTCATGCTCAAATTTTGTCAAAAATATGTGGACAAAAATGCTGTTTTCTTGCTTAAATTTCCAGAAAATCGAGTTGTTTTCGAGTTCAAACTCGAGCTCCTAACGAGCTAGAAATCAAGCTGACTTCGAGCTTCATGCGAGCCAGAAAATCAAGCGAAATTCGAGCTGCTCGCGAGCCATAAGCGAGTCGATCTCGAGTTTTCCTTTTCCTACATCGAGTCGAGCTCAAGCTCCATTTTTCGAGCTCGTATGAATAAGTGTGACTCGACTCGATAAATTCAAAACTCGATTCGGCTCGATTCGTTTGACCCCTAATTCAAAGGCTATAAGCAGAAGGTAGGTATTGATTATTTTAAAATTTTTGCCCCAATTGCCAAACTTGATACTGTTCGAATTATTGTCTCACTTGCTGCAAATAATTGTTAAAAAAATTATCAAATAAATGCGAAATCCGCTTTTTAAATTAATTTTCTTGAATAAGAGGTATATCTTGAGCAGCATGTAGGTTATGTTAGAAAGGATCAAGAAGACAGATTATAAATTGAAGAAGACATTATATGGATTGAAACAAATTCCTAGAGCTTGGTATATTCACATTGATACTTATTTTGTTGAGCAAGATTTTATAAAAATGTCTATATGAGCATATTTTGTACATCAAATTCAACCCTAAAGGATGTGAGGACCCAAAAATTTTCTTATTTATCGAATATTACAAGTTTACTTAAATATTTAATTACTCATTTTCTCCGAATTATTTATTTTGACCATTTAAAAATCCATTTATATGGAACAACACCTCTTTTATATTTTAAAGCGTTTTGTTCGAAAATCCACTTTTCGAAAATTCGTTTAGTTCAGAACAACGAGTGCACGTCTTTCGAGGCTATACTTGAATCGGGAGTGTATCAGTATTGGAGAATTAAGAATGATCAATAGTAGATTAAGAAAGGTTAATTGAGAAATTAATACTAGACTCCTATGAGGACTCGCAAAAATTTATTATTTTAAATTACTATTCCGAACTTATTCAAATATTTAATTGCCTGTTTGCTCCGAATATTATTTTCTAACCTCTTGAGACCTAATTACATTGATCTATGGCTTACTTATATTTTTAAAGTGACTCATTTCAAAAATTAATTTTTGGAAGCTCGATTAATGAAAATAGTGAAAACGTGTTTGAAATTTTAGCCAATTGGGAGTACAATAAGCTTGAAAAATTGGAGACTTGTACAATGGTCCTAAAATAGGTAATTTTAGATTTAAGTACTCAAGTGATAGTTAGTGGTATGATGGTATAAGAATTTCTCGAAGGTTTCACTCTATCGCGCCTAAATTGGAAATACGCGTTTTCACGCGCGCGATTAATCGAGGGACTTTAGACCATTATTTTGGGATAGAGCTGTAAACGAACCGAAATGAACCGAGTATCTCATGTTTGAACTCTGTTCGTTAAGCGATTCGAACTCCGTTCGTGTTCGTTCGTTAACTTTCGAACTTTAAATCTGTGTTCGTGTTCGGCTCGTTAAGTAAAGTTCGTGTTCGTGTTCGGCTCGTTTAACATAAACGAGCCGTTCGCGAACACGTTCGAAAAGTTCGAATCCAAATTATTCTAGGCCTTAAATATGCCACACAAATCATTAATCATCCTAAAAAATAATTAAAATATTAAATGACTAAATTCCATTATTCAATAACTACATAACCAACATTAACATAAAAACAACAAATAAAACAAAGTAATTTGTCCTTCAAATATAAAAATTCAGCCATAAGACAAGTACAAATTTTCAGCAGCGGCCAATGGGGAAGGAAAACAAAAGTAAGGTTGGAAAGGGAAGGGGAAAGTTTTAGAATTTTTTATGAATAACCCTAAAATTTGTCAAATGACAATTATGTCCTTGTTCGCGAACACTCGTTAAAATTCGCGAACATGTTCGTGTTCGCTCGATTATTAAATGAACACAAAAATTCGTTCGTGTTCGTTTGTTTAAGGCTTTCGAACGAGCCTTTAACGAACACGAACGAGCTGAAACGAACCGAGCTAACGAACAGTTCGGTTCGTTTAACAGCTCTATTTTGGGACAATTAAGAGTGAATAATTTTATATGAATATAAGTGCATTAGAGGTTTAGTGCACGAGTAAAACAAATGCAAGAGGAATTGAGCACGAAACGCGCGCGTACACGCGCGAGAGAGAGTTGACTTTTGCATCAATTCTAGCCACACATTAAAGCTTCCTTTGGAAGCCTCATTTAGATCAAAATTTTCTCTCTCTTCCTCCCTAAGACAGCCGGCCATCGTAAGAGCAAGAACCAAACTTGCTTCATCAATTTCTCCTCCATTCCACGCACCAAATCCCAACCATTTCACACCAAAATTGAAGACCACTTAGCTCAACACTTGGAGAGTGAGTTCATCTAGCTACAAAAATAAGGAGCTTTCCACGGTTTTCTTGGGCTGATAGAGGGCCGAAAATTCTGTTTGGTTCATCAACCAAAGTAAGTAGTGATCAACTCTCAAATTCTTGATCTATGGAAGTTAATTTACACTTATGAGCTTAGTTATTCATGTGGGTGGCTTGTTATTGTTGGAAAATTTTGAAGGTGTGCTCTATGAACTCCCACTTTGGTTGATGGACTGATTTGGTGGTTGATGATGATAATTATGTTGGTTTAGTGCTTAAATTAGTGATATAATGTTGGGTCATTGTTAGAAACTCAAAGATGGTGCAATGACCAAAAGTGACCATTTTGCCCCTGTCTTGTTCGAGCACTTTAATGCCAAATTTTGAGGTTCTAATGGCTTGTATATGTTATTTATATGTTATACTGATTGTGTAAAAAGTTATATGGAAAAATAACATGATTTGGTTGGTCAAATGAAGTGATTTCCAAAGTTTAGAAATCTGGAGAATTTTCCCGTATTGGCCTAGGCAGTCATCTTGTTTCGGCCATAACTCTTTACTCCGATATTGAAATCGAGTTCCGTTTATTGCACTGGAAACTAGACATTCCCAGCTTTCCATTGGTATAAAATTTACATTCTGGTTCCGCTTGAGTGAGCTACACCATTCGTTTGGAAATCACTGTCCTGTTTCGCTCATAACTGGAAGGCAGATTATGAACTGTGATTTGATGCTCAAAAATGAGCTAGTTACGAATGGATTTTGAAAATGGTTTCTTCTAAGAAATTATAACTTGATGAAATTATTTTCCAACGCCACCAACCACGCTCAATTCTAAGTTGAATTGAGTGAGTTGTGGCCAAAGTTTGAAACTGACTCAAAGAGAGGATTTCTCCTTTTGAACTAAATCCTTAGCTAATCTTGGTTTGGGACTTGTACTCGAAAATTCTTGGTGTTAATCACCCCAAATGTTGTATTGAACACCTCTTAGATATTTCTATGTAAATGGACCATGTACGAGGTACCCTTTAGGCCAAACCTCTTAAAAACGGCAAAACGAAATTCACAAGGCAACTTGCCTTGGAAATTTTGAAATCTTGGTGATTTAGTTCACCAACCTCCCGTGCATATCTATCTGTGAAATTTGGTAGAGGGATAGTCCTTATATGGTTGTATAATCATACCAAATTTGGTATTATTCCGAAACCGTTTCTATGTTCAACTAAACTCCCAAAGTTCAAGAATCCTATTTGGAAAACCCTTCTTTAACAAGGAAATTTTGATAACTTTGGACCACCGTTTCTTGGTGCCCAAAACCTCAATCTTCATTTCACTTGTTTCATTATAAACTTGGCATGTGACTCTAATAGACATCCAAATTTCAGAGACTAGTTCAAATCGAGTGAATTTTGCCGAATTTCCAAAGTTGGCCAAAAACCAACTTGAACCTACCTTGATAATGCAAGTTATCATCTTCAAGCTCAAATTTAAATACCTTCCGCTTAGATTTGTGGAATGGTTCTTTCTAAGAATTTTTAGTACATTAAAAGAAGTTTCCAACGGTACCAAATTTACCAATTTTTTACAATCGAAGAGTGAGTTATGATTTTTCAAAGTTTGTACCAAAAATAAAAAATTCTGAACATTTGAAATGAAATCCGCGCGGGAAGCATTTTGCTGGAATCCTGCCTTGAATCCAGTCAGTTTCTGGCCGGATAGTCGGTCGGATTGCTGTTGGGATTTGAAAAAAATTGAGGATGGCTACTGCTTCCAATCCGGCCAGATTCCGGCCGGATTGTGACGTGGCCAGTCCACTTTCGACTTCGGTCGTTCGTTTCGAGAATTATTCGCACATACTCGTTCGAGTTTCGATATAAAAAAAAAGGGAACCCGATCTCGATTTTCAAAGGAACTTAAACTCGATTTCGAGGTACTTTCTAGACCGTGTTAGTGTGCAACTCTCCTCATTGTTTGGGGATTGTTAGTAATAGTCTATTGTTAATTGCTCAGACACCCAACAGGAACTTCAAGAGGATCCCACGGTGGATGCTTGAATTTCGAGTACCCTTTTCTTCTCGTTTTACTTGGTGAGTGTCAAGTGTGTGTAACTTGAACTCCTGTGAACCAGATACATGTTTACTTGTTATTGATACTTGAGATTTTAAAATTCTAGACAGGAGTGTACTTTATCGCACCCGTTCTCGCTTGAAATAAATGACTCGTACTTGAAATACTCGAATGTCTCAATTGCTTGCACATGTTACTTGTTTGCTTGACTCGAAATAGTATGCTATGGCTGCATACGTCGTTGGAGTGAATCTCCTCGACACTCGAACATGCTTGGGGGACGCCCACATCTCATTGGTGATCCTTGGACTCGAGTCGGCATGGGCTTGGTCGGGAACCTTGGCGAGCCATGAGAATCACATGATAAGCTTGACCTATTGGAGAGATCTTGCTTGGCATACTCGAGTAGTATTGCCTTAAACAAATGACAGGCGGGCCCGAAACAGGGGTATGTAAGGTGAAAGGGGACAGGTTAAGCGGAGTTCTACGGACAAAACCTACCCGATTGACGGAGTGTCAATTCGTGGAGGTTATTGATCGTGCAAGTGAAACATAGCTCCTGAGAACTCCAGTATCCTTGAATTGTTTCTGTTCACTTTTCCAGTAAATTGTTAATCATTGAAATATTATTGCTCGACTTGTAAATGTGGGATTGTTATTTGAACAATGTGCTTGCATGTGTGTTCTTGGCCTCACGAGCATTTTGCTCACCCCGTAGATTTGTTTTCCTTAACAGGAATGGACATGGAATGAACTTGGAGAAACCCCTTTGATGCACTTCTGGCTTAGGGTTTCTAACATAATTTGGGCTAGACCTCTTATTGGTTGTACTCTTGGGAATTTTATGTATGATTTGGATATTTGATGTACCCAGATGTGGTATATTTTGGATATTGATGTAACTTTTGAGAATTTCATGTAAGGGTGGATAAACGTTACATATATTGTTAAATTTGGAAGTTTTCCGCACTTTCTTATTTATCCAGTGCTGTCGAATAGTTTTGCATTAAGTTTGAACGAAAACTGCGTGAGTCCTGGCGAGAGTTGGGCAGGCGTCCCGCGGATACCCTCTGGTTCGCCTTAGGGAGAAGTGGGGGCGTCACAAAGGAGATGTTCTTATTGTGTGCTTGTATGTGGATGACTTGATATTTATAGACAATAATCCCAAACTAATTTCTGAATTCAGGGAGGCCATGATTAGCTAATTTGAGAAGATAGATTTGGGTTTGATGTCTTATTTTCTTAGTATTGAAGTTCATCAGTTAGATGGTGGAATTTTTATTTCACAAAGGAAGTATGCAGGTGATATTTTGACAAAGTTTGAGATGAATGTGGCTAAACTAATGATGACCCCCGTTGAAGAGAAATTGAAGTTGACTAAAGATGGCACTAGTGATTTTGTTGATGCTGCATATTTCAGGAGATTGATGAGAAATCTCAGGTACTTAACTTCTATAAGGCTTGATATTGAATATGCGGTTGGTGTGATCAGTAAATTCATGAAATCTCCACGCCAATTCCACTTGCAAGCTGGTAATAGGGTTTTGAAATATGTTCAAGATACGCAATCTGAAGGTATATTGGATGTATTGACAGTGATGGGTTTGGTCACCAATACAAAGGAAGAGCACTTCTGATTATGCATTTTATTTGAGATCTGATTTATTTCTTGATCTTTAAAGAAATATGATGTGTGCATGGATCAGGGCCCGCCGCGCAATGACCCAGTCCGAGTCCCATTGGGCCCAGTCACACGTGCACAGGCCAAACTCTTCAAAGAATCCCTCCAAACCCTCGTTCGAGTTGTCCAAGACCAACATGGAGCCCATAGAGATATTGAAGGCTTAGAAAGAGACAATCAAGTAACTTACACTTTAATCCAAGCCTATGAAGAATCAAGCGGGTCTCTTTGTGAGTCGGCCGAGTAGGGCTTTAGTCTTTATTACTTCTTTAGTTGGATTAGTTTTTTGGTAGAAGACATGGGCCAGCCCATCTTGGAGTCAAGATAACCGACTCCCCACTTAGGGTTTTCTTTAGTGTTTGTGTTACCTTTAGCCTATAAATAGGCTAGCTTTGTAAGACTAAAGACACAAGTTTGATGAATAAAATTCTTAGCATTTTCGTTTTCTTCCTAAGAGAGAATTCGAGCATTTAACTTGCTTTGGCAAGGGTTCTTGAGCAATCCTGCGTCCTGTCCTTGATTGTTCAACCGACCTATTCCCCTAGAGTATTCACCTTCATCGAAGTGTCATTCTACCGTTCTAAATCAAAACGTGCCGTCCGTGTTGATTTAAAGTCCCGCAATCCAAACGTAGGACAACCTCGCTAGATCCTTGGGCAAACGTGCTACATGTCTCGAAACAAATTGATCGAGGAACATATCAATTGGCTTCAAAGCTTTGATTGAGGTACCCTCCGTTATATCCGTTATTTTGTCTTAGTTTTGTTGACTCCGCTGCCTTGTGTCAAAAAAAAAAAAAATCTGTCCGCAATTTTTGTGTTTTGTTGCGTCAAATCAGGCGTAACTTTGTTGTTCAATTCTGTTCGTTTAGTTCAGCGTTTGTTCTTGTGTCGAGTCGTGTCCAATCTGTCCGTATCTTTGTTTGCGTCCTTTCAAAAAAAAAAAAATTCTGACCGTGTAGTGTCTTGTTCATTGTCGCGTCTTTTGTCGTCAAATTCTACCCGCTTGTTGTGTACCATCGTGCCTTTAATTCTGTCCGCTGTTTGAGTGTCGTATTGCGTTAAACTTTTAGTCATAGATTGTCACCAATCTGACCTTGATTTGTGCCATAACTTGGTGGAAAAAATTCTGTCCAAGTAGTGCTACAAATCTAGCCGTCACTTGGTTAGAATTGTTGAGTCGCAAACTTGTTCGTTGTACACCCCAATTCGGTCCAAAGTTGTGCGTATTGTTGCTAGCTCTAATCTGACCAGACTTTGTACTCTTGCTGCGTCAATTCTGCCCAACATTTGGCCATAGCCGAAACTACAAAAAAAAAAAAAAAAGGAAGGTGCAGCTAGGGTTTGTGCGGCTAGGGTTTTCCTTTGGTTGTCAAATCTGTCCAAGTATTCAATTGCTTATTTAAGTTGTTTGTGTAGCTTCCTAAACTGATTTTGTGGTTAAACTTGTTTGGCGTTGGAATCTTGAAGAGGAACTACAATAATCTAGGGTTTCTTGAGTTTCTTGAAATTAATCTTGAAGTTCTTGGAAGTTCTTGACAAGATTTTGGAGTTTTTGGGGCTGGTGGTTGTAGTAAGGATAGGGCTTACCAGAATCTGGGTGTAAACCTCTCGGCCAGGTTTAGTTGCATTACCAAGTCAAAAACAAAAACAAAAACAAACAGAATCAGAAAACAAAAAAAAATAGAGAAGAGAAAGAAAGCAAATCGGGTGGATCAAAGGCCGCACAAGAAAAGGAAGAACGTGGCTCTTTATTACCAAATCAGTTCCTTACATTGAGTTCCTACCCAAAACAAAAAATTACACCAAGGAAAAGAATTCAAAAGTTTTGGCCAACCTCTTTTTGAAAATCTTGATCACCTTGAGCCTTGATCACTTGTACCACCCTTTGGGATTCTTGAGGTTCTTGCTCATCTTGGGTCTTAAAGACCTGCACTTCTCTCCGAATAAAAAGTTTCTTGTAAGATCTTGCATCTATACGAGGCTTTTTTGTTTTAGGAGTAAATTTCTTGGGAGTTTCTTGAGCAAGTCGCTTAGGGAAATCTTGAGTAACATTACTCGCGTTATCTTGGGAAGCCATTGTCTTGAACCAAAAACCCAAGCTGTCTTGCTTGTTTGTGTAAAGGAGGAAGGAGCCGAATTGCTTCAATTCTTGGAAATCAAAGCCGAATTGCTTGGGGCTAGTTGCGGCTGAGAGAGAGGGAGTTTTATAGGGGAGTAGCCGACTTGGGGAAGGGTTTTAAGTGGGAGAAAATTCTGGACAGCTTCGGCCCAAAAGGAAGAAAGGCTAAATCTGATTTGGAGGAACCATTGGAAGTGTTAAAGGTTGTTCAAGAGAGGACTTCAAGGCTGACTGGATAACCCTATGATCACTTGGACACTTCCCTATTTTCTCTCCTTGCTTTAAGGGACCACTCCTACTTTCACTCCTACGTTTTAGAAACCACTCCTATATCTTAGGAATCCTAGGGTTTCCTTTTCTAGCATTATTTCCAAATCTATCCACTACCCATAACCTTCCAAATTCCATCCTTTTCTTCTCAAAATCTCACCCAATTGTGTCCTACGCTCTTATTTTTGTGGGGAAAAGTTGGTGGCAAATCATTGGATTCGAGCAGCATTTCTCAACTACCCAAACCAACAGGTAAAGGTACTTGGTAAGTCTAAAAGAGTGAATTGAGCACTATACACGAGCATGAGGGATACACTAAGGGAGTGAAGTGAGGTTATACTTGCATTATCTTTGCTTGTTACTAACCTTTTGCAGGGCACCACGAGAGACATGGAGCAACAACAAGCAACCACCGATCACTCATTATTGTTTGCCGCAATGAAGAATGAGCTTAGATGCATCAGTGAGCAACAAATGGAGGAGTTGCACACTCGTTTCGACGAGTTATCCAAGAGTCTCACATGAGCCTCTCGTTCGAGGTCCCACAACCGGAGTAACCATGGCACCAAAGATGCGAATAGCGAGGACTACTCCGCTAGTGAGGACGAGGAGCGACCCGAGAGGCCTCGAAGGGACATGCCCAAGAACGAACTAAAGGGACTTAAGATTCAAGTACTCGCGTTCAAAGGCAAGAGTGACCCTGAGGCGTACTTGGAGTGGGAAGGCCGCATCGAAATGGTTTTCGACTGCTACGATTATAGCGAGGAACAAAAAGTCAAAGTTGCCACCGTTGAGTTCACCGACTACGCCCTAGTTTGGTGGGACCAAGTGAGGACCCATAGGAGGAGAACGGAAGAACTGCGAGTCCGAACTTGGCGAGAGCTCAAGACATTGATGCGCAAGCGATTCGTTCCAAACTACTACAACCGAGATCTCCACTCCAAATTGCAAACCCTCACTCAAGGCAACATGAGTGTGGAGGACTACTACAAAGAAATTGAGATGGCCATGATGAGGGCGAACCTTCAAGAAGATAGCGAAGCAACCATGACTAGATTTCTTCGAGGTCTCAACCCAGACCTTCAAGAAGTCTTAGAACTTCAACACTATGTGGACATGCATGACCTTCTTGAACTCGCTATCAAGGCCGAGAGGGGAAAGAGACTAAGGCAAGGAGCCCATACCTTCCAGTCTTCAAACTCCACCTCATGGAAGGGCAACCAACCACGGAGGACGACCCACGAAGCTGGATATTCAGCCACACCAACTTCTTCAAGCCGAATTCAAGGTAATGCTCCTAACCGAAATTCCAACTCTACCCCTAATAAAGTTATCGATACATCCAGGTGTACTTCGAAGGCACCCCATGAGACTCCTAAGACTAGGAGTAGGGACATCAAATGCTTTAAGTGCCAAGGGTTTGGGCATATTCAATCTCAATGTCCAAACCAACGGGTCATGTTAATCACTCACAATGGCGAGATCGTGTCCGATGATGACGACTGTGAGGAGATACCCAAATTGATCAAAGGCGACTGCCTGGATGAAAACTTTGCTGAGGAAGATTGCTCGCCTACACAAGGGGAGGTAGGGTGCTTGGTGGCACGACGAGTGCTAACCGCCAGAGTTAAGGAGAACGAGCAACTACAACGGGAGAACCTGTTTTACACCCGTTGTAAAGTAGGTGACAAGGTATGTAGCCTCATCATCGACGGTGGAAGTTGCACAAACGTGGCAAGCTTACTCATGGTTGAGAACTTAGGGCTTTCAACTACTAGACATCCACACCCTTATCGCCTCCAATGACTGAGTGAGGATGAAGAGGTACGTGTCTTCAAATAGGTACACGTTCCCTTTTTCATTGGAACTTACACTGATGAAGTTGTTTGTGACGTCGTACCTATGCATGCTACCCATGTCATCTTGGAGAGACCTTGGCAATTTGACAAACACGTCACATTCGACGGAAGGGCCAACAAGTACACACTCTTGCATGATGGCAAACGCAAGGTCCTCACACCATTCACACCTGCACAGGTGTATGAGGACCAACTTAAGTTGCAAAGAGAATGTGAACAAGACCGTCAAAGGAGGAAGCAAAAGGCAGTCGACCCTGGCAAAGGCTCCACCTCTGCAAGTGAGCCATCGGCCAAGGGTCAAGTGAGCACACCTAGTGTTACACATGACAAATCACCCACTACACCTACCACTAGGAAGCAAAACATGATCATTAAGGCTAAGGACGTTAGAAAAGTTATCAATTCTGATCAACCTGTACTTCTCATGATTTGCAAGCATGTGCTTTTGGATGTTGCTGAACTCGATAAGGCATTGCCTTCGAGTATGGTTGCTCTTTTGTAGGAATTTGAGGATATTTTTCCCGACGAGGTCCCTGATGGCTTACCACCCATTCGAGGGATTGAGCACCAAATCGACCTCATTCCTGGAGCACCACTCCCCAAAAAACCTGCCTACCGCATGGGCTCTGAGGAGACAAAGGAGTTTCAAAAGCAAGTTGATGGCCTATTAGGTAAGAGTTGGGTAAAGGAGAGTCTCAATCCTTGTGCTGTGCCTGTGGTACTTGTCCCCAAAAAGGATGGTACTTGGCGCATGTGCACTGACTGTAGGGCTGTCAATGCCATTACTGTCAAGTATCGTCATCCCATTCCTAGATTAGATGATATGCTTGATGAACTCGATGGTGCTGTAATATTCACCAAAATCGATTTGAGAAGTGGTTATCATCAAATTAGGATGAAAGAAGGCGATGAGTGGAAAACGGCCTTCAAAACCAAGCATGGTCTCTATGAGTGGCTAGTCATACTTTTTGAATTGACTAACGCCCCTAGCACTTTCATGCGACTAATGAACCATGTCTTGAGGAGCTTTATTGGCAAATTTGTCATTGTCTACTTTGATGATATTCTGATCTATAGTCGCAGCGAACAGGAGCACTTGGAGCATGTGAGATTAGTCATTGAGACGCTTCGAAAGGCGCGTTTATACGCTAACCTTAAGAAGTGCACCTTTTGTACTAATGAACTTGTGTTTCTGGGCTATGTAGTGAGTTCGCAAGGTATCAAGGTAGACAAGTCCAAGATTGAGGCCATCGAGCAATGGCCAACTCCCACGTCCGTTCCTGAGGTGCGTAACTTTCTTGGATTGGCGGGCTTCTATCGGCGCTTTGTCAAGGACTTCAGCACCATCGCCGCCCCAATGACCGTCGTGACCAAGAAAAATGACAAGTTATATTGGGGGAAAGACCAAGAACAAGCACTTCTTACCCTAAAAAACAAACTCACACATGCACCTGTTTTAGCATTACCAAACTTTAACAAGACCTTAGAAATCGAGTGTGATGCTTCTGGTGTAGGTATTGGCGCTGTCCTCATACAAGACAAAAGGCCTTGTGCCTTCTTTAGCGAGAAATTGGGAGAAGCTGCTTTAAACTACCCAACGTATGACAAGGAGTTGTACGCATTGGTGAGGGTCTTGAAGACCTGGCAACACTATCTTCGCCCTTGGGAGTTCGTGATACACACCGATCATGAGTCACTGAAGTTTCTCAAGGGGCAACCCAAGTTAAGCAAGAGACATGCCAAATGGGTAAGTTTCATTGACACCTTCTCCTATGTGATTAAGTACAAGACAAATGTGGTAGCTGATGCCTTGTCACGTAGACGCTCCTTGCTTGCCTGTGTTGATGCTAAGTTATTAGGATTCGAAATGCTTAAGGAACTCTACACACATGATCATGACTTTGGTGACATATATGCTACGTGTGTTAAGAACCCACATGGAAAGTACTTTTTGCATGATGGATTTTTATTTCATGTGGATAAACTGTGTGTGCCTAATTCGTCCATCCGTGATCTTCTGGTTAGGGAGGCACATAGTGGTGGTCTCATGGGGCACTTTGGCATGGTTAAGACTCTCGCCATGTTACAAGAGCATTTCTACTGGCCTCACATACGTCGAGATGTGGAGCGCATGGTTGGTAAATGTGTCACTTGTCATTAAGCGAAATTTAGGACAAACCCATATGGCCTGTATACCCCATTGCCTATTCTCAACTATCCTTGGGTAGACTTATCCATGGAGTTTATCTTAGGACTCCCTAGGTCACCTAGGGGAAATGATTCCATCTTTGTGGTCGTTGATAGATTCTCTAAGATGGCTCACTTTATCCCCTATCATAAAATTGATGATGCATCTCATATTGCTAATCTATTCTTCAAGGAAATTGTCCGTCTGCATGGTATGCCTAGAACCATCGTTAGTGATAGAACTATCAAATTTCTGAGTTACTTTTGGAAGACTTTGTGGTCTAGACTTGGCACTAGGTTACTATTCTCCACCACCAGTCATCCACAAAGCGATGGACAAACTGAGGTTGTCAATCGCACACTTGGCACACTACTTCGGGTTTTGATTAAAAAGAATCTTAAAACTTGGGAAGAGTGCTTGCCTCATGTTGAATTCGCCTACAATCGAGCTGTTCACAGTGCTACACACTACTCACCTTTTGAGATTGTTTATAATTTTAACCCGCTGACCCCTCTCGATTTAGTCCCCTTACCTTCCTCTGAGCACACAAGCTTAGATGAGAAAAAGAATGTCGATTTTGTGCGCAGGTTACATGAAACCGTTCGAGCAAACATTGAGAGGCGTACGCAACAATACCCCCAGCAGGCTAACAAGCACCGTCGCAAGATGATTTTTGAGCCTGGTGTTTGGGTTTGGCTACACTTGCGAAAAGAGAGGTTCCCCAAGTAGCGACAAAGCAAGTTATCCCTAAGAGGAGATGGACCCTTTCGCGTGCTCCAACGGGTTAATGACAACGCTTACAAATTGAAGCTACCTGGGGAATACAATGTTAGTGCGACCTTCAATGTCGCGGACCTGACCCCATTTCTTGATGAGGAGGATCCAGATTTGAGAGCAAATCCTTCTCAAGAGGTGGGGACTGATGTGTTCATGGATCAGGGCTCGCGCAATGACCCAGTCCGAGTCCCATTGGGACCAGTCACACGTGCACGGGCCAAACTCTTCAAAGAATCCCTCCAAACCCTTGTTCGAGTTGTCCAAGACCAACATGGAGCGCATAGAGATATTGAAGATTTAGAAAGAGACAATCAAGTAACTTACACCTTAATCCAAACCCATGAAAAATCAAGTGGGCCTCTTTGTGAGTCGGCCGAGTAGGGTCTTAGTCTTTATTACTTCTTTAGTTGGATTAGTTGCTTGGTAGAAGATATGGGCTGGCCCATCATGGAGTCAAGATGACCGACTCCTCACTTAAGGTTTTCTTTAGGGTTTGTGTTTGTTGGCCTTGGTCCCTATCTTTTGATGTTTACAAAACAAATGGATGTTACTAATGTCTCCTCAAAGATCTATTCAGTTATGAAGCAAATTAGTTCCAAAGATCAAGTACAATTGAAAGATGACAAAGTATGCTGAAACTGTCGGACGCTCAAGATGTCAGGATCGGACGTCCGATAATCATTGCACAACTTCGGACGCATGCTTCGGACGTCCGATAGGATCCTTCGAAGTCGACGAAACCATCGGACGTTGAATATGTCTCCATCGGACGTCTGAAGGAATTGAAGAAAATCTCTTAAACTCTCTGCCTGCTGTCGGACGCACAAAACAGGGCTACCGGACGTCCGACAGTATCGGACGCTAGCATCGGACGTCCGACACTCCAACGGCTAGTTGACTCTTCAGCTACTTTCTATCCGTTGGAAGCTTTAATGAGACTCTTTCTTGGTCCTATATAAATAGTGGTTGGTCAGATACTTCAAACAACTTTGACACACTGAAGATACAAAAGATCTAGAGAGATTTTAGTGAGAAAATACTCTTCAAAGAAGATTTGTAGTCTTAGTGGTGTGAGGTTCATTGTAAGCTTTTCATTTGTGAGTGAATACTTCATGAGTGTAACTCTGTGAGGGTTGTCCTGAGGGATAGTAAAACGTCCTGGCTTGACCGAGGGAGTTCGGGGCAAGGAGGAGGTGAACCTTCCTTTGTATACAAGAGTGATTGTAATTCATCAATTTGAAGTAGCTTGTTTGAAGCTCAAGAGGAGCTGGGTAGTTAATTGATTTGCAATTCTTTCCTTTTACTTATTGTTACATTTATGATCTTTGCATTGTTTATCTCTTTCACTTGGTTGTTTCCGATCCTTACAATTGGTATCAGAGCTTGGTCTCCTAGAGATTAAGCTCAATCGGCTTGCGAGTAAACATGACAACCAACAATGCCATGTTCTTTGAGGGACAATCTGTCACTAGACCTCCAATGTTCAATGGATCAAACTATGTGAGTTGGAAAGAAAGGATGATTATATTCTTGCAATCTATTGATATTGAGTTGTGGTTTATTGTCAGTAAGGGTCCATATGACGCAACTATTATTGATGAAGCTACTCATAGGCCGAGACAAAAAACCAGAAGTGAGCTGACTGCTGAAGATAGAACTCATCTCACATTAAATGCAAAAGCCATGAATGTGTTATATTGTGCTTTTGACTCAAATGAATCTATTAGAGTCAAAGGCTGCAAGTCAGCCAAGGAAATGTGGGATAAGCTAAGAGAAATTCATGAGGGTAGTGACAACGTGAGAGAACAGAAAAAGTCTATCTTGGTCACAAAGTATGAATCATTTAGAATAGAACCTCTTGAGGACATTGACAAAATGTATTGCAGGTTCAATGACTTGATCAAAGATCTCGAGGTGTTGGGCAAAGAGTACACCTTGGGAGAGAAAAACAGAAAAATTCTCAATGCTTTGGGCAAAGAATGGGAAAGTAAAGTGACTGCAATAGAGGAGGCTAAGGATTTGAATTCTGTACCTATTGAATCTCTCATAAACTCACTAACCTCCTATGAGTTGAAGTTGAAAACTAAAGTGCAGGAGGAAGAGGACGCTAGAACAAAGAGAAACATAGCTCTAAAGGCAGCTCAAAGTGAAGATGATCCAGCTCTGTTGGATGATGAAGACTCGGATTGTGATGACAACGATCTTACTCTCATCACAAAAAGTTTCAAGAGAATCTTGAATAAAAGGAAGTTTAGAAGGGGATGACCTAGCAATCAATTCCAGAATCAGTCTTCAAACGCAAGGTACAAAGGAAAACAAGAATTCAACAAGAAACAATTGGACAAATGCTACGAATGTGGACAGCCTGGATACTATGCAAGTGACTGTCCAGTGATGAAGAAGAAAGAAGGAAGAAAACCAAGATTAAACAAATTTCAATTCACTTGGAATGAATGCAATTCCGATGGTGAAATTGAAGAGGAAGAAGAGTCTGCTCAATTGACTTTTATGGCCAGTGGAGATGATGAGGTAACATCTTCTAGCTCTCAATTTGAAAGTGATGATGAAAATGATGATGATCTTGAATCTTTCATTATAAAATTGCATGATAGTTTGAAAGAATCTTATGTTAGAAACAAGGAGTTAAAACAGAAAATTAGTTTTTTGCTTCGAGATAATGCAAATCTTTTTCAACAAAACAAAAAGTTGAAAGCTGAAAATGATTACTTCAAAAAAAGTGAGACTGCTTTACACTTGGATCTTGATAGAAAAATAAGTTTTTGTGAAATGTTCAAAAGGGAACAAGATGATTTGAAAAGAAGAATGGATGATTTAAATGAGTTGCTTCAACATAAAAAACAGGACTGTTTTCAAAGTAATAAATCAAAACCTCATTTTAAGATAAATTCTGCTGCAAATGAGTTTGCTATTCATAGGAGAAGACAAGTAAGATTTATTAAATCTGTTCATATAAATAATTCCCTGATTATGTGTAATTTCTGTTGTCAAAAAGGTCACATGAAAAGTGATTGCTATGTGAGAAAGAATATAAAAAAAGACATGAAATGCATGTGGATAGTTAGACATGATGTTAACTTTAACAAGTAGGAGATTTTGTTAATCTTTGCAGTAATTCTTGTTCATAATATTTTTTTTTCTTTGATATTTCTGATATTTTGATCTGAGTTTTTGAATTTTTACTCTCATCTTATGATGACAAAAAGGGGGAGAGATGGATGTTATGTGTAAGGGGGAGTTATTCTGAAATTATAAGTTTGGTTGCAATGAGTGAGGGGGAGTTTGTGTCTGAAATTATAAGTTTGGTTGCAATGAGTGAGGGGGAGTTTGTGCTCATTTGCTTAATCTTTTTCCTTCCTTCCATCCATTGTTTTGTCATCATCAAAAAGGGGGAGATTGTTGGCCTTGGTCCCTATCTTTTGATGTTTACAAAACAAATGGATGTTACTAATGTCTCCTCAAAGATCTATTCAGTTATGAAGCAAATTAGTTCCAAAGATCAAGTACAATTGAAAGATGACAAAGTATGCTGAAACTGTCGGACGCTCAAGATGTCAGGATCGGACGTCCGATAATCATTGCACAACTTCGGACGCATGCTTCGGACGTCCGATAGGATCCTTCGAAATCGACGAAACCATCGGACGTTGAATATGTCTCCATCGGACGTCCGAAGGAATTGAAGAAAATCTCTTAAACTCTCTGCCTGCTGTCGGACGCACAAAACAGGGCTACCGGACGTCCGACAGTATCGGACGCTAGCATCGGACGTCCGACACTCCAACGGCTAGTTGACTCTTCAGCTACTTTCTATCCGTTGGAAGCTTTAATGAGACTCTTTATTGGTCCTATATAAATAGTGGTTGATCAGATACTTCAAACAACTTTGACACACTGAAGATACAAAAGATCTAGAGAGATTTTAGTGAGAAAATACTCTTCAAAAAAGATTTGTAGTCTTAGTGGTGTGAGGTTCATTGTAAGCTTTTCATTTGTGAGTGAATACTTCATGAGTGTAGCTCTGTGAGGGTTGTCCTGATGGATAGTAAAACGTCCTGACTTGACCGAGGGAGTTCGGGGCAAGGAGGAGGTGAACCTTCCTTTGTACACAAGAGTGATTGTAATTCATCAATTTGAAGTAGCTTGTTTGAAGCTCAAGAGGAGATGGGTAGTTAATTGGTTTGCAATTCTTTCCTTTTACTTATTGTTACATTTATGATCTTTGCATTGTTTATCTCTTTCACTTGGTTGTTTCCGATCCTTACAGTGTTACCTTTAGCTTATAAATAGGCTAGCTTTGTAAGACTAAAGACACAAGTTTGATGAATAAAATTCTTAGCATTTCGTTTTCTTCCTAAGAGAGAATTCGAGCATTTAACTTGCTTTGGCAAGGGTTCTTGAGCAATCCTGCCTCATGTCCTTGATTGTTCAACCGACCTATTCCCCTGAAGTATTCACCTTCATCGGAGTGTCGTTCTACCGCTTTAAATCAAAACGTGCCGTCCGTGTTGATTTAAAGTTCCGCAATCCAAACATAGGACAACCTCGCTAGATCCTTGGGCAAACGTGCTACGTGTCTCAAAATGAGTTGATTGAGGAACGTATCAAAATAACAGGTGATTGCATTATCCACAACAGAAGCAGAGTACATGACTGCTATGAGGAGTGCTATTCAAGTATTTTGGTTGAGAAGAATGCTTAGATTTTTACAACACAAGTAAGATGGTCCTACCAACATATTTTGTGATAGCAAGTCTACTATTGAGTTTACAAGAAATCAAAATTTACATGAATGCAGCAAACATATTGACATCAAATATCATTTTATTGCAAATGAAGGAGGAGCATTTGTAGCTATCTAAGACATTTTTAATTGTGTGAAACCATGGTATGGCAAGAATATTATAATTGTTGCCCAGAAACTTGAACCATTCTACACTCAGCAAGTCTTTCAATATCCTGCAGAAAGAGGACTGATTTTAGATTGCGATTATAAATATATCCTTGGAAATACTAGATGCCATCCTCCCTGTGATATAAGTAGAACTTAATATTAATTTTCATTATCATACTTTTCTTAGTAATTCTCTTTGTTTTCTTTTTTTTTTGGTCATGCAATGATACTCTTTTCAATCATCACTTCAAAAAAGATATGGTTGTTGTAATAAGGATATTATTTGCATAATTTGAAATTTTAAATAAGTGTAGTCAACAGTTATGTTTGTACCATACCAGTAGCTAACATTTGTGTCAACATCAATTCTGCATTTTTATTTGTCAAATATAATCTCTAGGCCACAAGATTATTCGTCATGAGTGGGTTCACTTTCTTAGAAACAGAGAAAGAGGAAAAAGTCATGAGTGCCATTTGGAAGATTTTTATTTTCACAGTGATGGATTCATATAGGAGTTTTTGTGATTACACCAAGGAAATATGCGTCAAATATTAAGAGTATTTATAAAAAAAATATTAAGTGCATTTAATATAACATTTGATATTGACTATAAATGGAATAGATCAATACCTTTTTTCTTTTTTTAACATATTGGTGTATATAGGGGAAACGAAAAGACGAGGTAAGATATGGTCTGTATGCTATCTTTATTATCGGTTTTGGCGAAGAGGATTGCTAGAGATTCTACGAAATCAAAAATTTAGTTGAGTATGGTTGGAGAATAGATAGTATTGGTAAAATCAGAAGGAATCTTATCAGTGGAATACATTATCCCAATGGTGTCAAAAATTTTGAGAAGACTGATAAGGATGGAATCAATACAAGTACATCATCGTGAAACAAAAAATGCAATACTCTATCCAACTTCATGTGGATGAAAGTAGACAAGAAAAATCGAAAGTTGTATTGTTCTATCATAGGTTTCCTGAGATTTGGTATTCTTGATGCAACCAAATGCTTGTTGTATCTTGGGCAGGTTTAAGAGGATTGCATTTGATTAGAGAGGTTACAGAATATCTGAATTCTCGTGGATAAAAGAGAATACAAGTTTCCATCACTTGCCCAGTAACATCTTAGCTCTTCTTCAAACTATGTCCATTTCCAAGAAGGTGAGGCTTATTAAATATTTTATATCACATCTCATTTTTTTTACTTGTAATTTTCATGTCAAATTGATTGAAATGATTGAAATATAATGATATTGAAACATTAACTATGCAAAGTCTGCGAGGATGACAAAAAGTTAAGATATTTCATACTCTTACAAAAAAGTTTGATTGTCTTGCGTATGCATATATTCCAGATCATTTAAAAAAGAAATTGGATGATCAAACTGAAAATTTTTTTTGTTGGCTATAATAATGAGATTAAGGGGTACAAATAATTCAATTCAAACATAGAAAAGGTGATTGTTAGTAGGGATATGATTTTTGATAAATATGAAACTTGCGATTTATCCAGAAAAGATCCTGAGATATTGCCAAAGTATCCAGTTAATTCTCTAGTTATGATAGCGAATTTCAATAAGCAACCAATGGAATAATGATGATCTTGATCCCTGTCTTTTGATGTTTACAAAATAATTAGATATTACTAGTCTCTTTTCCATAAGAAGTCTTTTCAGTTCTAAAGCAATTTGATTCAAAGAATAAGAGCAAATTGAAAAAAGATAAAAGTTGTCGAAAGCTGTCGGACGCTCACGAAATCAATACCGGATGTCGGATAAACAAGGTAAATGCTAGATGATCATATCGAACGCAGTATGTCTCCACCGGATATCTGATAGAAATAAGATGATTTCTCAAAACTCACTATTTGCTGTAGGATGCACAAAGAACCTGTCACCGGACGTCCGATAGAAATAAGATGATTTTTCAAATACTCTGTCTGTTGTCGGATGCAAGCATCGGCTGTATCGAATGTCCGATACTCCCAATGGCTAGTTGACTTTTCAGTTACTTTCTATTCATTGAAAACATTAATGAAACACTTTCTTTGTCTTATATAAATAATGCATGGTCAGAAACTTTAAACAATTTTTGCACATTGAGAATACGAAAGATCAAGAGTAGTTTTAGTGAGAAAATACTCTACAAAGAAGATTTGTATTCTTAGTTGTGTGAAATTCGTGTAAACTTTTCTTGTGTGAGAAAAATACTTCAATAGTGTAGCTTTGTAAGGGTTATCTTGAGTGATAATAAAACTTCTTAACTTGACCAAATGTAACTTGAGACAAGGAGGAGGTGATCCTTCCTTTGTACACAAAGATTAGTTGTATTTCATCAAGTTAAAGAAATTTGTTCTATAAAGTGATATTCAAGCTCAAAAGAAGTTTGATAATTAAATTGGTTTGCTATTCTTTCCTTATTACTTGCTATCTTTTAAATCTTAATTGCTTATCTCTTCTACTCCCAAGTAATTTTGCTTTTTACTAATTATTTTATTGAGTGATCACTTAGAAAAGAGGGTAAATTTTATATTGAACAAAAAAGTGTCTCATAACTTGATTAGTTTTTAAATAACCTAATTCACCCCCCTTAGGTTGTTTTCGATCTTTACAATTAGTATCAGATCTTGGTTTCCTAGAGATTAACCTCAAGCGACTTTGGAGTAAAATGACAACCAATAATGTCATATTTTTTGAAGGACAATCTGTCACTAGATCCACAATATTTAATTGATCCAATTATGTGAGTTGGAAGGAAAGAATGATTATCTTCTTGCAATCGATTGATATTGAATTGTGGTTTATTGTTAATGAAGATCTATATGATACCTCTATAATTGATGAACATACTCATAGACCAAAACCAAAAATAAGAATTGAATTGACTGCTGAGGATGGAGCTCACCTCACCTTAAATGCAAAAGTTATGAATATGTTATATAATGCTTTAGACTCAAATGAATCCATTAAAGTCAAAGGTTGTAAGTCTGCTAAAGAGATTTGGGACAAACTGAGAGAAATTCATGAAAAGAGTAAGAATGTTAGAGAACAAAAGAAATCTATCTTAGTTACCAAATATGAGTCGTTTAAGATGGAACCTCATGAAAATATTAATAAAATATATTGTAGATTCAATAATTTTATTAAGGATTTAGAAGTTTTGGAAAAGGAATACTCCTTAGGAGAGAAAAACAGAAAAATCTTGAATGTCTTGTCTAATGATTGGGAGAGTAAGATGACTGTTATTGAAGAGGCTAAAGACTTGAATTCTATGCTTATTGAATCTCTTATAAATTCTCTAACATCTTATGAGTTGCAACTTAAGACTAAGGTACAAGAAGAAAAAGATGTAAAAACAAAAAGAAACATTGCTCTAAAAGCATCTCAAGATGAAAATGACTCAATTTCACTGGATGATGAAAATGTGGATGACAATGATCTAGCTCTCATCACAAAAAGTTTCAAAAGAATTCTCAACAAAAGGAGATTTAGAAAAGGAAGACTTAGCAATCCAAATCCCAATCAATTCAACAATGCAAGAAATAATAGAAAACTAAAGGCCAACAAAAAGCAAGGTAACAAATACTATGAATGCGGCTAACTTAGACACTACATGAGTGAGTGTCCAATAAAGAAGAAGAAAGAAGGAAGAAAACCAAGATTCAACAACTTCCAATTCATATTGAATGAGTGTAACTCCGATGGTGAAATTGAAGAGAAAGAAAAATCTGCTCAATTGACTTTTATGGCCATTAGAAATAATAAGATAATAACTTATAACCCTTAATTTGAAAGTGATGATGAAACTGATAATGATCTTGACTTTTTCATTGAAAAATTGTATGATAGTTTGAAAGAATCTTATGATAGAAACAAGAAATTAAAATATAAGATTAATTTTCTTCTTCAACATAATACATGTCTTTTTCAAGAAATCAAGAGACTGAAAACTGAAAATAATTTCTTGAAAAAGAATGAGATTGATTTACAAAATAAGTTTGATAGAAAAATAAGATTTTGTGAGATGTTCAAAGAGGAACAAGGTAATCTAAAAAGAAGAATGGTTAATCTAAATGAGTTTCTCCAATATAAGAAACAAAACTGCTTTCAAGGAAATGGAACAAAGTCTTATCTTAGCATTTATGAGAAGAAGATAAATTCTAGTGCAAATAATTTTGTTATTTATAAGAAAAGACAAGTAAGATTTATTAAACCTGTTTATGCAAATAACTCGTTGGTTATGTGTAATTTTTGTTGTCAAAAAGGTCATATGAAAAGCAATTGCTATGTGAAGAAAAACATGAGAAGAGGCAAAAAATACATGTGGATAGTTAGACATGATGTTAACTCTCAAGGATCCAAAAATTAAAGGGTACCAAATATTAGTTCTTGAACTCTTAAGTAGGTGAATCTAGTAAACATCATTAAAGAATCAAAGTGGTTCATAGACAGTGAATATTCAAGACACATGACCGGTGATCCATCATAATTCATCAAATTCAAACCAAAGTCTAGTGGCAAAGTGACATTTGGAGATGACATGAAAACTAAAATAATTGGAGTAGGAGATATTGGTAAGATTGGTGAGGGTCTTGTTCATAATATTCTTTTGGTTGACAATTTGAGTTATAACTTGTTAAGTGTTAGTCAATTATGTGATAGAAATTTGTTTGTTTTATTCAAGAAACATAAATACTTAGTTCTTGATTCAAAATTTAATATCATTTTCAAAGGAAAAAGATTCAATGACATCTATGTTGTGATTCTTGAAAATATTATTTTTTCTAAGCTTCAATGTTTTAAAGTTTCAAATGAACATCTTTGGTTGTGGCATAGAGCGCCTTGTCATTTCAACATAAATTTATTAAAGAAATTTTCAAAAAGGATCTTATTAGAGGTTTGCCAAAAATTAAGTTTGAAAAAGATAAAATCTGTGATGCTTGTCAATTTGAAAAATAAATCAAAATCTCTTTTAAACCCAAAAAATATGTTTCTACCTCAAGACCATTGAAATTTTTACATCTTGATTTGTTTGGTTCTACACAAATTGTTAGTTTGGGTGGTAAGAGATATTGCTTAGTCATTATTATTCTAAATACACTTGGGTAATTTTTCTTGCTCACAAAGATGATACTTTCAAAAAAATTTCGTTTTCCTATTTGCAAAAGTTCAAAATCTACTTGGTTTGAATATTGTTAAAATTAGAAGTGACAATGGTTTGGAATTTAAATGTTGTGACTTTTTAAAATTTTTTTATTACACTTTAGGCACTCTAGGGTCATTTGCACTTTATATTAGGATGCATTTTCAATATTCTTTTGTAATTTTCTTTTGATGTTTCTTATGCTTTGAATTGAGTTTCCTTTGATTTTTTTTAATGATTAATGGATTTCGGTTGATATGAATGTTGGCATGAATATTAGTTTCATTGATGTTCATTGTTATTTTTGGTCTCTTTTGGTGTTATTTTTCTGTTATTGACTGATGACGGTTGCAGTTGTTGTTATTTTTTTTACACTCTAATTTTATGATGACAAAAAAGGGAGAATAATGATGATCTGATGATATTCTGATGATCTTAATGATTTTGGTGTTTTGGCTGAGTATGGGATGCAATATATAAGGGAGAGTTATTCTGATGTAAGGGAAGTTATTTTGGATATTTTGAATTTTGATGTTTTGGTTAAATAAGGGATGTAATGTGTAAGGGTGAGATGCTATAAGATTGGTATTTTTTTTATCATCATCCATTGTTTTGTCATCATCAAAAAGAGGGAGAATGATGATCTTGATTCCTGTTTTTTTATGTTTACAAAATAATTGGATATTACTAATCTCTTTTTAATAAGAAGTCTTTTCAGTTTTAAAGCAATTTGATTCAAAGAACAAGAGCAAATTGAAAGAAGATAAAAGTTGTCGAAAGTTGTCGGACGCTCACAAGTCAATACCGGACGTCCGATAAACAGGGCAAATGCTGGATGATCATATCGGACGCATAATGTCTCCACCGGACGTCTGATAGAAATAAGATGATTTCTCAAAACTCTATATTTGTTGTCGAACGCACAAAGAACCAGTCACCGGACATCCGATAGAAATAAGATGATTTCTCAAACTCTCTGTCTGCTATCGGACACAAGCATTGGTTGTATTGGATGTCCGATACTTCCAACGGCTAGTTGACTCTTCAACTACTTTCTATCCATTTGAAGCATTAATGAAGCACTTTTTTGGTCTTATATAAATAGTGCATGGTTAGAAACTTCAAACAACTTTTACACATTAAGAATACGAAAGATCAAGAGCAGTTTTAGTGAGAAAATATTCTATAAAGAAGATTTGTACTCTTAGTTGTGTGAAATTCGTGAAACTTTTCTTGTGTGAGAAAAATACTTCAATAGTGTAGTTTTGTGAGGATTATTTTGAGTGATAGTAAACTTCCTAACTTGCCAAGTGTAACTTAGGGCAAGGAGGAAGTGATCCTTCCTTTGTACACAAAGATTGGTTATATTTCATCAACTTGAAGAAACTTGTTCTATAAAATGGTATTCAAGCTCAAGAGGAGATTGGTAATCAAATTGGTTTGCTATTCTTTCCATATTACTTACTATCTTATGAACCTTAATTGCTTATCTCTTCTACTCCCAATCAATCTTGCTTTTTTACTAATTGTTTCATTGAATAGTCACCTAGAAAAGAAAGTAAATTTCATATTGAACAAAAAACTGTCTCATAACTTGATTAATTTTTAAATAACCTAATCCATTCCCCCTCTTAGGTTGTTTTCGATCCTTACAAACAAGTTATGTAATCTCATTGTAATTCCTCAATTTCTACTACATAGGTTAAAACATCCAACCGACCATATAGAGAACGCTGCTTCCCAACTTGATTTGATAATTATATTGTTGGTAGAGATGATGATTTATCTAATGAACATATTATGAATTTTGCTCTTTTTACAGATTGTGATCTTGTCTCATTTGAAGAAGCTGTCAAAGATGATCATTATATTCATGTAATTGATGAAGAAATTCATGTTATTGAGAAAAATGATACGTAGGAGTCAACCACTATCCCATCCCAAAAGAAATCAATTAGAGTGAAATGGGTGTATAAAATAAAATATAAACCAAAAGGAGAGGTGGATCGCTTCAAAGCGAGATTAATTATTAAAGATTATGATTAGAAGCTAAGTATTGATTATTTTGAAATTTTTGTCCAAATTGCCAGACTTGATACTGTTTGTATGATTATCTCACCTGCTACAAATAATTATTAAAAAATTTATTAAATGAATATGAAATCTATTTTTTTTAATGATTTTCTTGAAAAAAAATGTATATATTGAGCAGCCTGCAAGTTATGTTAGAAAGGATCAAGAAGACAAAGTTTATAAAATGAAAAAGACATTATATGGGTTAAAAAAACTCCTAGAGTTTGGTATATTCGCATTTGATACTTATTTTGTTGAACAAGGTTTTCTAAGATGTCCATATGCGCATACTTTTTACATCAAATTCAATTCTAGATGAGATGTTTTTGTTATATGGTTGTATGTGGATGACTTGATATTTACAGGCAACAATCCCAAACTAATATCTGAATTCAGAGAGCTCATGATTAGTCAATTTGAGATCATAGATTTGGGTTTGATGTTTTATTTTCTTGGTATTGAGGTTCGTCAGTTGGATGGTGAAATTTTTATTTCACAAAAGAAGTATGTAGGTGATATTTTGAAAATGTTTAACATGGATGTGGTTAAACCAATCCCGATTGAAGAAAAGTTGAAGTTTCTCTAAAGATAGCACTGGTGATTTTGTTGATGCTACTTATTTTAGAAGATTTGTGAGAAATCTTAGGTACTTAATTCTACAAGGAATGATATTGAGTATGGAGTTGATTTGTTTAGTAGATTCATGAAATCTCCATGCCAATTCCACTTGTGTGTTGTTAAGAGGATTTTGAGATATGTTCAACGTATGCAATAGTCTGACAGTATATTTTATACATCTTTACAAGGTCACAATATTGTTGGATGTACTAACAGTGATGGGTCAGTTGACAGAATACAAAGGAGGAGCACTTCTGGTTATGTATTTTATTTGAGATCTAATGTATTTTCTTGGTCTTTAAAGAAATAGCAAGTGGTTGTATTGTCCACAGTAGAAATAGACTACAGGACTGCTACGAGTAACGCTACTCAAGCATTTTGGTTGAGAAGAATGCTTGAATTTTTACAACACAAACAAGATGGTCCTATCGAAATATTTTGTGATAATATGTCTGCTATTGAGTTTACATAGAATCCAAATTTTCATGGATGCAGCAAACATATTGACATCAAATATCATTTTATTGCATATGGAGGAGGAGCATTTGCAACTATCTAAGAAACTTTCAACTGTGTGAAACTATGGTATGGTAAGAATATTGTAATGATTGCCCAGAAACTTGAACCATTCTACACTTGGCAAGTCTTTCAGTACACTGCAAAAAAAAGGTCTGATTTTATATTGTGATTATATATATATCCTTGAAAATACTAGATGCCATTCTCCCCGTGATGTAAGAAAAACTTAATATTGATTTTCATTATCATACTTTTTATAGTAATTCTCTTTATTTCCTTTTTTTCTTGGGTCACGCAATGCTACTCTTATCAATCATCACTTTAGAAAAGATATGGTTATTGTAATAAGGATATTATTTTCATAATTTGAAATTTCAAATAAGTGTAATCAATAGTTATGTTTGTGCCAATACCAACAGCTAATGTTTGTGTCAATATCAATTCTGTATTTTTATTTTTCAAATATAATCTTTAGATGACAAGATTATTCGTCACTGGTGGTTTCACTTTCCTAGAAATAGAGGAAGAGGAAAGGTCATGAGTGCCATTTGAAAGTTTTCAATTATTGGAGTGGTGGATTCATATAGGAGTTTTTGTGATTACACTAAGGAGGTATGTGTCAAATATTAAGTGCATTTACTGAAAAATATTAAGTGCATTGAATATAACATTTGATATTGATTATAAATGGAATAAATCAATACATTTTTTTAACAAATTGGTGTATATATAGGATAGGAGAAAGGCAAGGTAAGCTATGGTCCGTATGCTATCTTTATTATCGATTTTGGTGAAGTGGATTGTGAGAGATTCTACAAAATCAAAAAATTCAGTTCGACATGGTTGGGGAATAGATTGTATTGCTAAAATCAGAAGGAATCTTGTCCGTGGAATACATTATCCCAATGGTGTCAAAAAATTTGAGAAGATTGATAAGGATGGTATCAAACACAAGTACATCATTGTGAAACCAAAAATGTTGTGCTCTATCCAACTTCATGTGGCTGAAAGTGGACAAGAAAATCGAAAGTTGTGCTATTCTATCAAGGGTTTCCTGAGATTTGGTATTTTTGATGCAACCAAATGCTTGATGTATTCCGAGCAAGTTTAAGAGGGATTGTATTTGATTATTGAGATTAAGGATTATCTAAATTCTTGCGGATTTCGTCCTTGCCCATTGACATCGCAGCTCTTATTGAGGTTATGTTCATTTCAAAAAGGTAAGGCTCATTAAATGTTTTATATCACATCTCGTTTTTCTTATTTGTAATTTTCATGTCAAATTGATTAAAATGATTGAAATATAATCATATTGAAACATTAACTTTGCAAAGTCAATGAGGATGACAAAAAAGTTAAGATATTTCTTACTCTGATGCTGGCATATGTAATGTATGGTTTCTTTTTTCACCTTGAATTTCATATTACTCTTGTAGCAAAAGATTTTTGGAGTGAAGCAGCAATACTCTTTATGATACTTTATTTGGATCAGGTTTCTAGAATCATAATAATTGGAGGGCCACATATTCCTAGTATATTGCCTCTTAATAGTGGTTTTCATACAGGTTGCTATCTTTCAAGATAGAAGGTATGACTAGTTTCAGTAACGATATTTACATTTTTCTTCAATATAATACAATCTTTTCCTCACATGTTTCCTCAATTTTTCCCAGGGGTCATATGGGTTTCTAAAAATCTAGAAATACTCATAGCACAAATTCTTTTGGTGGTTATGATGCTTTTTGATTTTCTCTTGATTTCATTGTTAATTACTTTTGGGTTTGGTATCTATAGGTACCTGACTTTTGGGTTTGGTATCTGTAGGTACCGGTAAAGCAGAAGCTAAATTTAAACATTTTGATGTAAAAAAATTAAATTTCCTAACAAGAAGTGTGAGTCTTATATTTTACGAAAGAAACATAAGGTTTGATGTTATATTTTCTTGGTATTGAGATTCGTCAGTTTGATGGTAAAATTTTTATTTCACAAAAAAAGTATGCATGTGATATTTTGAAAATTTTAAAATGGATATGACTAAACCAATGATGACCCCGGTTGAAAAGATGTTGAAGTTAACTAAAGATAGTACAAGTGATTTTTTTAATGCTATTTATTTCAAAAGATTGGTGAAAAATCTCAAGTACTTAACTTCTACAAGACTTGATATTACGCATGGAGTTGATTTGATCAGTAGATTCATGAAATCTCCACACAAATTTCACTTGCAAGTTGGTAAGAGGTTTTGAGATATGTTCGAGGTGCACAGTCTGACGATATATTTTACACATTTTCACAGGAAAATGGTCTTGTTGAATGTACTGACAGTGATGGATTTGGTGATACAATATAAAGGAGGAGCACTTCTAGTTATGCATTTTATTTAAAATCTGATTTATTTTCTTGATTTTAAAAGAAATAACAGGTGGTTGCATTGGCCACAGCAGAAGTTGAGTACATGACTGCTACAAGTAGCGCTACTCAAGTACTTTGGTTGAGAAGAATTTTTAGGTTTTTACAACACAAGTAAGATAGTTCTAACAAAATATTTTGTGATAGCATGTATTTTATTGAATTTATAAACAATACAATTTTTCATGGACACAGCAAACATATTAACATCAAATATCATTTATTGCATATGAAGGAGAGGCATTTGCAGCTATCAGAGAAACTCTCAATTGTGTGAAACCATGGTACCACGAGAATATTGTAATGGTTGCCTAGAAATTTGAACCATTCTACATTTGGCAAGTCTTTCATTATGCTACAGAAAGAGGATTGATTTTAGATTGTGATTATAAATATATTCTTGGAAATGTTAGATGCCATCCTTCCCGTGTTGTAAGTAGAACCTAACATTGATTTCATTATCATACTTGTCATAGTAATTCTCTTTATTTTCTTTTTTTTTTGGTCATGCAATGATACTCTTTTCAATCATCACTTTAGAAAAGATATAGTTGTTATAATAAGAATATTATTTTCATAATTTCAAATTACAAATAAGTGTAGTCAATAGTTATGTTTGTGCCAATACCAACAACTAATGTTTGTGCCAATATCAATTTTGTATTTTTATTTTTCAACCACAATCTCTAAGTCACAAGATTATTCGTCACTAGTGGATTCACTTTCTTAGAAACAGAGGATGAGGAAAAGGTCATGAGTGCCATTCAAAAGTTTTCTGTCATCAGAGTGGCGGACTAAAATAGAAGTTTTTGTGATTAGACCAAGGAGGTATATGTCAAATATTAAGTGCATTTATTGAAAATATTGAATGCCCTTAATATAACATTTGATATCAATGATATTTGCATTTGTTTTCAGTATAACACAACCTTTTCCTCACGAGTCTCCTCTACTTCGTCCTGGGGTCATATGTGCTTCTAAAAATTCAGAAATACTCATAACACAAATTCTTTTTAGTGGTTGTGATGTTTTTTGATTTTCTCTTGATTTCATTGTTAATTACTTTTGGGTTTGGTATCTGTTGGTATCTAATAAAACAGAAACTAAATTTAAACACTTTGATGTAAAAAGTTGAATTTCCTAACAAGAAGTGCGAGTCTTGTATTTTACGAAAGCAACATAGGGATCCTTTTTCAAATGGCAAGGTTTGGAGAGCTTATCGACCACTTGAACAGATTCATTAAGATTTATGCACAATTGAAATTCTTTCCAATGGTGGTAGTAATTATTGTATTCCTTTCATTGATGATTTCAATAGGAAGATCTTGGTATATTTTTTGAGAAATAAATCTGATACGTGTGATGTGTTTAAAAATTCAAGTATTATGTAGGGAAGCAAAGTGGCTATTTTATTAAAATGTTGAGGACTGACTGAGACACTGAATACCTTGTTTGTGATAATTATTTGGTGAAAAGTGATATAAAACACCAATTAACAATCAGATATACACCTCAGTAGAATGGTATGGCAAAAGAGAAGAATAGAACTACGATGGATATGGTGAGATCTATGATGTACTGCAAAGGTATTTCTAAATCCATTTAGGCAGAAGTAGTGTCTTGTGCTATATATGTTTTAAACAGGCATCCTACTATATGCAATTTGTAGAAGACTCCACAAGAGATTTGAATTGGAATGAAATTGGATATTTCTCACTTCAAAATATTTGATTGTCTTGCATATGCACATGTTCCAAATCATTTAAGAAAGAAATTGGATGATCAAACTAAAAAGTGTATTTTTATTGGCTATAATAATAAGACTAAGGGGTATAAATTATTCAATCCAAAAATAGGAAAGGTGATTGTTAGTAGGGATGTAACTTTTGATAAATATGAAACTTGCAATTTGTCTAGAAAAGATCCTGAGATATTGTCAAAATATCCATCTATTTCTCTTGTTATGAGTGAATTTCAATAAGCAACCAGTGGAGCAAGTTGCGCAATCTCATTGTGATCCCTCAACTTTTACTTGTAGGTTAAAACATCCAACCAACCATAGAGAGAACGCCGCTTTCCAACTTGATTTGATAATTATATTGTTGGTAGAGATGATGATTTATCTAATGAAGATATTATGAATTTTGCTCTTTTTACAGATTGTGATTCTATCTCATTTGAGAAAGCTATCAAAGATGATCATTAAATTCATACAATGGATGAAAAAATTCGTGCCATTGAGAAAAATGATACATAGAAGTTGACCACTATCCTATCTAAAAAGAAACCAATTAGAGTAAAATTGGTATATAAAATAAAAAAAAATAAACCAAAAGGGGAGGTGAATCGTTTCAAAGCAAGATTAGTTATCAAAAACTATGAACAAAAGGTAGGTATTGATTATTTTGAAATTTTTATTCCAATTTCCGAACTTGATATTGTTTGGATTATTGTCTCATTTAGTGCAAATAATTATTGAAAAATTTATCAATGAATATGAAATTTACTTTTTTAAATGATTTTCTTGAAGAAGAGGTATATATTGAGCAACCTACGTGTTATGTTAGAAAAGGTTAAGAAGACAAAGTTTATAAATTGAAGAAGATATTGTATGGGTCGAAACAAACTCGTAGAGTTTGGTATACTTGCATTGATACTTATTTTGTTGAGTATGATTTTCGAAGATGTCTATATGAGCATACTTTGTACATCAAATTCAACTATAGAGGAGATGTTTTTGTTGTATGATTGTATGTGGATGACTTGAAATTTACAAGTAACAATCCCAAATTAGTCTCTGAATTCAGAGAGGTCATGATTAGTCAATTTGAGATGACAGATTTGGGTTTGACGCCTTATTTTCTTGGTATTGAGATTCGCCAGTTGGATGGTGAAATTTTATTTCACAAAAGAAGTATGCAGGTGATATTTTGAAAAAGTTTAAGATGGATGTGGCTAAACCAATGATGATTCCAGTTGAAAAAATGTTAAAGTTTTTCTAAAAATGGCACTGGTGATTTTGTTGATGCTACTTATTTCAGAAGATAGGTGAGAAATCTCAGATACTTAGTTCTACAAGGCATGATATTGCGCATGGAGTTGGTTTGTTCAATAAATTCATGAAATCTCTACGCTAATTTCACTTGCAAGTTGTTAAGAGAATTTTGAAATATGTTCATGATACGCAATCTGACGGTATATTTTACACAACTTCATAAGGTAGCAGTCTTGTTAGATGTACTTGTTGACCTTGGTCGATCAATCCTTGGTTTTGATGATTAACAAACCAATATGTAGATTTGGGTTAATGTTTTTATGTGAGTAATTTGTTAGAACAGATTCTTGTGGCATAAAAGAAGAAGCAAAAACAGGGCACTCATGTCGGACGCTATCGGACGTCCGAAAGGATGAAGAACATCAAGAAGGAAACTCTGTCGGACGCTCGTGAGGAAGCATCGGACGTCCGGAAGGATCGGACGCACGCATCGGACGCACATCGATCGCATTGGACGTCCGAGAAATTTCGCAAAGATTTGATGACTCTCTGACGACGTTCGGACGCAGGGTTCGGACGTCCGACAGGTGGTTCGGACGTCCGACAGGCCAACGGCTAGTTTTGACAGCATTTAATATTTGACCGTTAGAGAGCCTTTTGAAGCCATTTCTCACCTTCTATAAATACCCCAAAGCACAAGAAGACAAATGACTTTTGCCAACATAAAATACAAGCTTACAAGTGAGATTTTTGAGTAGAAAGATTCTTTGTTGGTTGTATAAGGGGTTGGGGAAGTTGGGTTGTGAGGTTGCTCAAGTGAAGGTTTCTCTCTAGGAGAAGTAAAACCTTGGTGAAGGTGAACCTATCACTTGAAGTGGTAAAACCTTGGTGAAGGTTGCCTCATTTGTATAAAATAGTTCTTAATTGGGTGAGTGATCTTTCAAGTGTAGGTTGTTGAGGGTTAACTAGAATAGTTGTAAAACTCCTTGGCTCAACCAAAGTGTGTTTGGGGTGAGGAAGGAGTGAGCCTTCACTTGTACATCTTGGTTAGCATCGCCATCAATTGAAGAGGCTATTGGTTTGATATTTGGTTTGCATTTCTTATCCTTTCTCTTTAATTAAGTTTTCTTTATTGTGCTTAAATTTGATATATCTTTGTGCATCATTGTGAATTTGTTTGTACTCATTGGGTTGCACCGGGCACTTACAATTGGTATCAGAGCTTGGTCTCTTTTGATCAAGTTTAACCGCTTAGAGTAAAGATCATGGCAACCATAAAAGTTTCTTTTTTAGAAGGGCAATCTATTGATAGACCACCTATGTTTAATGGTTCTCATTTTAGCATGTGGAAACAAAGAATGATGATTTTCTTACAATCCGTTTATATTGAATTATGGTATGTGGTAGAAGATGGTCCTTATGAAGTTAGAATAGTTGACTCTACCACCAATTTGAGTAGATTAAAGACTAGACAAGAATTGAATGAAAAAGACAAAAGATACCTTTCTTTGAATGCCAAGGCCATGTGTATATTGTACAATGCATTAGATGTAAATGAATCTAGTAGGATTAAAGGTTGTAAATCAGCTAAAGATATTTGGGATAAATTGTGTGTATTTCATGAAGGTAACCAAGATATTAAAGAACAAAAGAAATCTTTGCTTGTTTCTCAATATGAATTTTTCAAAATGCATCCTCTTGAAAATGTTGATAAGATGTGTAGTAGATTTTGTGACATTATTGAAGATCTTAAATTGCTTGGAAAAGAATATTCTTTGGGTGAGAAAAATAGAAAGATTTTGAATGCCTTGCCAAAAGAATGGGAAAACAAAATAAATGCTATAGAAGAGGCAAAGGATTTAAATTCTATGTCCATTGAATCTCTTGTGGATACCCTAACCTCTTATGAATTAAAGCTGAAATTCAAAGTGCAAGAGGAAGAAAATGCAAGAATGTATAAGAGAGGCATAGCTTTTAAAGCATCTCAAGTGGGGGATAACCCATCCTTCATGGGTAATGAAATCATGGAAGTGGACAATGATATAACTCCTCACATCAAAAGTTTCAAGAAGATCTTCAACAAGAGATGTTCAAGAGGAGATTGCAAAATTACATGGGATGAATGCAATTCAAAAAGAGAAAAAGAAGAGTTGGCCCAAATGGCACTAATGGCCGTTGGAGAAGATGAGGTAAGTTCTTATCACTCTTCTTGTGATGAAGATAATGAAGATGATGATGTGAAAATTCTTATGATTAAAATGCATAAAAGTTTGAGAAAATCTTATGCTAAAAATAAAGATTTGAAAACAAAAATAAATGATTTGTTGGAAGAAAATTCCAAACTTTTTCAAGAAAATAAATGTTTGAGAATGAAAAATGATGATTTAAAAAATCAAAAAAGTGTTTTTGATTGCAAAAATAATTTGAAAAGGAAGTTGGAAGAGAAAACAAAGTTTTATGAAAAAATGTTGGAGGAACAAAAATTGTTAAAGAAAAGAATTAATGACTTGAACGAGTTTCTCCAAAATGAAAAACAAATGTTTTCTCAAACAAAAGAAAGCAAATCTTTTCAAGGCATAAATAAGTTTGCTATGATAAGAAGTAAGAAAATTAGTTGCATTAAATCCACCTATGTGCAAAATACTTCTATCATGTGTCACTTTTGTTGCCAATTTGGACATATGCAAAATGATTGCTATGTAAAGAAAAATATGAGAAAAGGTATGAAATCCATGTGGATTGCTAGATCATGTTGTAATAACTCCCAAGGACCCTATTATGGTCTTGACTTGAAAAATAAAGGGGAAGTTGGCTTTTTGATTGATGCCAAAAGGGGGAGTAGGACTTATTGAAATTTCTTTGTATGTTGGCATTTTCTAAGGGGGAGTTTTATTTGAACATGTTGGCATTTTCCAAGGGGGAGTTTTATTTGAACTTATTTGATAAAAGAAATCTTCATTTTGTTTGTCATCATCAAAAAGGGGGAGATTGTTGACCTTGGTCGATCAATCCTTGGTTTTGATGATTAACAAACCAATATGTAGATTTGGGTTAATGTTTTTATGTGAGTAATTTGTTAGAACAGATTCTTGTGGCATAAAAGAAGAAGCAAAAACAGGGCACTCATGTCGGACGCTATCGGACGTCCGAAAGGATGAAGAACATCAAGAAGGAAACTCTGTCGGACGCTCGTGAGGAAGCATCGGACGTCCGGAAGGATCGGACGCACGCATCGGACGCACATCGATCGCATCGGACGTCCGAGAAATTTCGCAAAGATTTGATGACTCTCTGACGACGTTCGGACGCAGGGTTCGGACGTCCGACAGGTGGTTTGGACGCAGGGTTCGGACGTCCGACAGGTGGTTCGGACGTCCGACAGGCCAACGGCTAGTTTTGACAGCATTTAATATTTGACCGTTAGAGAGCCTTTTGAAGCCATTTCTCACCTTCTATAAATACCCCAAAGCACAAGAAGACAAAGACTTTTGCCAACACAAAATACAAGCTTACAAGTGAGATTTTTGAGTAGAAAGATTCTTTGTTGGTTGTATAAGGGGTTGGGGAAGTTGGGTTGTGAGGTTGCTCAAGTGAAGGTTTCTCTCTAGGAGAAGTAAAACCTTGGTGAAGGTGAACCTATCACTTGAAGTGGTAAAACCTTGGTGAAGGTTGCCTCATTTGTATAAAATAGTTCTTAATTGGGTGAGTGATCTTTCAAGTGTAGGTTGTTGAGGGTTAACTAGAATAGTTGTAAAACTCCTTGGCTCAACCAAAGTGTGTTTGGGGTGAGGAAGGAGTGAGCCTTCACTTGTACATCTTGGTTAGCATCGCCATCAATTGAAGAGGCTATTGGTTTGATATTTGGTTTGCATTTCTTATCCTTTCTCTTTAATTAAGTTTTCTTTATTGTGCTTAAATTTGATATATCTTTGTGCATCATTGTGAATTTGTTTGTACTCATTGGGTTGCACCGGGCACTTACAGTACTGACAGTGATGGATTTGGTGACACAATACAAAGAAAAAGCACTTCGATTATGCATTTTATCTGGGATCTGATGTACTTTCTTGGTCATAAAAAAAATAGGTGGTTGCATTGCCCACAACAAAAATAGAATACATGACTGCTACGAATAGCGCTACTCAAGTACTTTGGTGGAGGAGAATGCTTGAATTTTTACAACACAAGCAAGATGGTCCTACCAAAATATTTTGGGATAGCATATCTGCTATTGAGTTTACAAAAAATTCTAATTTTCATGGACACAACAAACATGTTAACATCAAATATCATTTTATTGCATATGGAGGAGGGGCATTTGCAACTATCTGAGAAACTCTCAACTGTGTGAAATGATGGTATGGTGAGAATATTATAATGGTTTCCTAGAAATTTGACCATTCTACACTTGGCAAGTCTTCAGTATACTGCAGAAAGAGAACTGATTTTAGATTGCGATTATAAATATATTCTTGGAAATGCTAGATGCCATTCTCCTTGTGATGTAAGTAGAATTTAGTATTGATTTTCATTATCATACTTTTCATAGTAATTCTCTTTGTTTTTTTTTTTTTTTGGGTCATGCAATGATACTCTTTTCAATCATCACTTCAAAAAGGATATGGTTGTTGTCATAAGGATATTGTTTTTTTAATTTGAAATTTCAAATAAGTGTAGTCAACAGTTATAGTTGAGCCAATACTAACAGCTAATGTTTGTGCCAATATCAATTCTGTATTTTTATTTTTCAAATATAATCTCTAGGCCACATGATTATTCGTTACTGGTGGATTCGCTTTCTTAGAAACAAAGGAAGAGGTCATGAGTGCCATCCAAAAGTTTTTTGTTATCGGAGTGATAGACTCATATACGAGCTTTTGTGATCAGACGAAGTAGATATATGTCAAATATTAAATGTATTTATCGAAAAAAATTAAATGCACTTAATATAGCATTTGATATCAACAATATTTGCATTTTTCTTCAATATAACACAACCTTTTCCTCACAGGTCTCCTCTACTTTCCCTTGGGGTCATATGTACTTCTAAAAATTCAGAAATACTTATAACACAAATTCTTTTTAGTGGTTGTGATGCATTTTTATTTTCTCTTGATTTCATTGTTAATTACTTTTGGATTGGTATCTATATGTACCTGGTAAAGCAGAAGCTAAATTTAAACACTTTGATGTAAAAAGCTGAATTTCCTAATAAGAAGTGCGAGCTTTGTATTCTACGAAAGAAGCATACGGATTCTTGTTCAAATGGCAAGATTCGGAGGGTTAATCGACCACTTGAACTAATTCATTAAGATTTATGCACAATTGAAATTCTTTCCAATGGTGTAGTAAGTATTTTATTACTTTCATTGATAGTTTCAATAGGAAGATTTGGGTGTATTTTTTGAGAAATAAATTTGATACATGTGATACGATTAAAAATTTAAGTATTATGTAGAGAAACAAAGTGGTTACTTTATTAAAATGTTAAGGATTGACAAAGACACTGAATATCTTGTTTGTGATGGTTATGAGGTAAAAAGTGATATAAAACACCAACTAACAACCAGATATATATCTCAGCATAATGGTATGACAGAAAGGAAGAATAGAACTATGATGGATATGGTGAGATCTATGATTCACTCCAAATGTATTCTTAAATTCATTTAGGCAGAAGCAGTGTCTTGTGCTATATATGTTTTGAACAGGTGTTCTACTAGATGTTATTTTTGGAAGACTTCACAAGAGATTTGGATTGGAATAAAATCAAATATTTTTCACTTCAAAATATTTGTTGTCTTGCGTATGCATATGTTCCAGATCAAAAGAAATTAAATGATCAAGTTGAAAAGTTTATTTTTATTGGCTATAATAATGAGACTAAGGGGTATAAATTATTCAATTCAAACACAGAAAATGTGTTGGTTAGTAGGGATGTGACTTTTGATGAATATGAAACTTGCAATTTGTCTAGAAAAGATCCTGAGATATTGGCAAAGTATCCATCTAGTTCTTCAGTTATGAGAACGAATTCCAATAAGCAACCAGTGAAGCAAGTTGCGCAATCTCATTGTGATCCCTCAACTTCTATTTTATAGGTTAAGACATCCAGCCAACCATAGACAGAACGCCGCTTCCCAACCCGATTTGATGAATATATTGTTGGTAGAAATGATGATTTATCTAATGAAGATATTATAAATTTTACTCTTTTTGCAAATTGTGATCCTATCTCATTTGAGGAAGCTGTCAAAGATGATCGTTAAATTCAGGCAATGGATGAAGAAATTCATGCCATTGAAAAAAATGATATGTAGGAGTTTACCACTATCCCATATGAAAAGAAGGCTCTTAGAGTGAGATGGGCATATAAAATAAAAAATAAATCAAAATGAGAGGTGGATCATTTCAAAGCGAAATTGGTTGTCAAAGACTATGAGTAGAAGGTAAGTATTGATTATTTTGAAATTTTTGCCCTAATTGTCAGACTTGATACTATTCATATGATTGTCTCATTTGCTGCAAATAATTGTCGAAAACTTTATCAAATGAATATAAAATTTACTTTTTAAATGATTTTCTTGAAAAAGAGGTATATGGTGAGTAGCCTGTAGGTTATGTTAGAAAAGGTCAAGAAGACAATACAAAGATTGTAGTCTTGTTGGATGTATTGATAGTGATTGGTCTGGTGACACAATAAAAAGGAGGAGCACTTCTTGTTATGCATTTTATTTGGGATCTGATATATTTTCTTGGTCTTCAAAAAAATAACAAGTGGTTGCATTGTCCACAGTAGAAGTAGAATACCTGAATTATACGAGTAGCGCTACTCAAGCACTTTAGTTGAGGAGAATGCTTGAATTTTTACAACACAAGTAAGATGGTCCTACCAAAATATTTTGTGATAGCATGTTTGTCATTGAGTTTGCAAGGAATCCAAATTTTCATGAATGTAGCAAGCATATTGACATCAAATATCATTTTATTACATATAGAGAAGGAGTATTTGTAGCTATCTAAGAAACTTTTAATTGTCTAAAACCATGGTATGGCGAGAATATTATAATTGTTGCCCAAAAAATTGAACCATTCTACACTCGGCAAGTCTTTTAGTATACTGCAAAAAGAGGACTGATTTTAGATCGTGCTTATAAATATATCCTTGGAAATACTAGATGCCATCCTCCTCGCAATGTAAGTAGAACTTAATATTGATTTTTATTATCATACTTTTATTAGTAATTCTCTTTGTTTTCTTTTTTTTTTTGGTCATGCAATGATACTCTTTTCAATCATCACTTCAGAAAGATATTATTGTTGTAATAAGGATATTATTTTCATAATTTGAAATTTCAAATAAGTGTAGTCAACAGTTATGTTTGTGCCAATACCAACAGCTAATGTTTGTATCAATTTCAATTCTGTATTTTTATTTTTCAAATATAATTTTTAGGTCACAAGATTATTCATTACTAGTGGCCTCACTTTCTTAGAAACAGAGGAAGAGAAAAGGTCATGAGTGCTATTTGAAAGTTTTCGATTATTGGAGTTGTAGATTCATATAGGAGTTTTTGTGATTAGATCAAGGAGGTATACATCAAATATTAAGTGCATTTATTGAAAATTATTAAGTGCACTTACTATAACATTTGATATCAACTATAAATGGGATAGATCAATAATTTTTTTTAACAGATTGGTGTATATAGTGGATCGGAAAAAGGTGAGGTAAGCTATGGTCCACATACTATTTTGATTATCGATTTGGCAAAGCAGATTGCGAGAGATTCTATGAAATTAAAAATTCATTTCGGCATGATTGGGGAATAGATGGTATTGGTAAAATCAAAAGAAATCCTATCCGTAGAATACATTATCCCAATAGTATCAAAAAATTTGGGAAGATTGATAAGGATGGAATCAAACAAAAGTACATCATCTGAAGCAAAAAATGCAATGCTCTATCCAACTTCATGTGGCTAAAAGTGAATAAGAGAAATCGAAAGTTGTATTGTTCTATCATAGATTTCTTGATATTTGGTATTCTTGATGCAACCAAATGCTTGTCTTATTTCGGGCAAGTTTAAGAGGGATTGTATTTGATTATAAAGGTTACGAAGTATCTGAATTCTTGCGGATAATAGAGGATACAAGTTTTCATCACTTGCCCAGTGACATCTCCGGTCTTCTTGAGGCTATGTCCATTTCCACGAAAGTAAGACTCATTAAATGTTTTATATCACATCTCGTCTTACTTGTAATTTTCATGTCAAATTGATTAAAATGATTGAAATATAATGATATTGAAACATTAATTTTGCAAAGTTAGTGAGGAGGACAAAAAAGTTAAGATATTTCTTACTCTGATGCTAACATGTCTTATGCATAGTTTCTTTTTTCACATTGCATTTCACATTATTCTTGTGGCAAAAGATTTTGGGGTGCAAGTAACAATACCTTTTACGATGCTGTATTTGAATCAGATTTCTAAAATCATAATAATTGGAAGGCAATATATTTTTCCAGTATATCGTCTCTTAATAGTGGCCTTCCTACAGGTTGCTATCTTTCATGATGGAAGGTAAGACTAGTTTCAATAGCGATATTGACATTTTTTTTCATTATAACACAACTTTTCCTCACGGGTCTCCCGTAGTTCCCCCTCAGATTATATATGTTTTTAAAAATTTAGAAATACTCATAGCACAAATTCTTTTTAGTGGTTGTGATGTTTCTAATTTTCTCTTGATCTTATTGTTAATTACTTTTGGGTTTGGTATCTGTAGATACCTGGTAAATCAGAAGTTAAATTTAAACATTTTGTTGTAAAAAACTGAATTTCCTAACAATAAGTGTAAGTCCTATATTTTACGAAAGAAACATAGGACTTCTTTTTCAAATAGTAAGGCTTGGAGGGCTAATCGACCACTTGAACTGATTCGCTAAGATTTATGCACAATTGAAATTCTTTCTAATGGTGATAGTAAATATTTTATTACTTTTATTGATGTTTACAGTAAGAAAACCTAGGTGTATTTTTTTAGAAATAAATCTGATACATGTGATGTGTTTAAAAATTGAAATATTATGTAGAGAAGCAGAGTTGCTATTGTATTGAAATGTTGAGGATTGACGGAGGCACTGAATATCTTATTTGTGATGATTATTTGGTAAAAAATGGTATAAAATACCAATTGACAACCAGATATACACCTCAACAGAATGGTGTGATAGAAAGAAAGAATAGGACTATGATAGATATGGTGGGGTCTATGATGCACTTCAAAGGTATTCCTAAATCCATTTAGGTAGAAGCAGTATCTTGCGCAATATATGTTTTGAACAGGTGTCTTATTAGATGCAATTTTTGGAAGATTCCACAAGAGATTTGGACTAGCATGAAATCAAATATTTCTCACTTCAAAATATTTGATTATCTAGCGTATGCACATGTTCCAGATCATTTAAGAAAGAAATTAGATGATCAAGCAGAAAAGTGTATTTTCATTGTGATCCCTCAACTTTTACTATGTAAATTAACACATCCAACCGACCATAGAGAGAATGCCACATCCCAATCCGATTTGATGATTATATTGTTGGTAGATATGATGATTTATTTAATGAATATATTATGAATTTTACTCTTTTTGCAGATTATAATCCTATCTCATTTGAGAAAGCTATCAAAGATGATCATTTAATTCATGCAATAGATGAAGAAATTCATGCCATTGAGAAAAATGATTCATAGGAGTTGACCATTATCCCATCTGAAAAGAAGTCAATTAGAGTGAAATGGGTATATAAAACCAAAAATAAGCCAAAAGGAGGGGTGGATTGCGTCAAAGCGAGATTGATTGTTAAAGACTATAAGCAAAAGGTAGGTATTAATTATTTTAAAATTTTTGTCCCAATTGCCAGACTTGATACTATTTGTATGATTATCTCACTTGTTGCAAATAATTGTTGAAAAATTTATCAAATGAATATGAAATCTGCTTTTTTAAATGATTTTTTTGAAGAAGAGGTATATATTGAGCAGCCTATAAGTTATGTTAGAATGGATCAAGAAAACAAAGTTTATAAATTGAAAAAGACATTATATGGGTTGAAACAAACTCCTAGAATTTGGTATATTCGCATTGATACTTATTTTGTTGAGCATGGATGTCTATATGAATATACTTTGTACATCAAATTCAACTCTAGAGGAAATGTTTTTTTTTTTTTTTTTGTGCTTGTATGTGGATGACTTGATATTTATAGGTAACAATCTCAAACTAATTTATGAATTCAGAGAAGTCATGATTAGTCAATTTGAAATGATAGATTTGGGTTTCATGTCTTATTTTCTTGGTATTGAGGTTCGTCAGTTGGATGGTGAAATTTTTATTTCACAAAGGAAGTATGCAGGTGATATTTTGAAAAAATTTGAAATGAATGTAGTTAAACCAATGATGACCCGAGTTGAAGAGAAGTTGAAATTGACTAAAGATGGCACTGGTGATTTTGTTGATACTACTTATTTCAAGAGATTGGTGAAAAATCTCAAGAATTTAATTTCTACAAGGCCTTATATTACGGATGGACTTGATTTGAGCAGTAGATTTATGGAATCTCTACCCCAATCCTACTTGCAAGCTGTTAAAAAGGATTTTGAGATATGTTCAAGATACGCAGTCTAACGATATATTTTATTCATCTCCACAAGGTACTAGTCTTGTTGGATATACTAATAGTGATAGGACTGGTGATACAATACAAAGGAGGAACACTTCTATTTTTGCATTTTATTTGGGATCTAATGTATTTTCTTGTTATTAAATTAATAGGTGGTTGTTTTATCTACAGCAGAAGTAGACTACATGACTACTGGGAGTTGAAACAAACTCCTAGAATTTGGTATACCCGCATTAATACTTATTTTGTTGAGCATGGTATGTCTATATGAATATCCTTTGTACATCAAATTTAACTCTAGAGGAAATGTTTTTTTTTGTGTGCTTGTATGTGGATGACTTGATATTTATAGGTAACAATCTCAAACTAATTTTAAATTTAGAGAAGTCATGATTAGTCAATTTGAGATGATAGATTTGGGTTTAATGTCTTATTTTCTTGGTATTGAGGTTCGTCAATTGGATGGTGAAATTTTTATTTCACAAAGGAAGTATGCAGGTGATATTTTGAAAAAATTTGAAATGGATGTGGTTAAACCAATGATGACCCCGTTTGAAGAGAAGTTGAAATTGACTAAAGATGGCACTGGTGATTTTATTAATACTACTTATTTCAGGAGATTGGTGAGAAATCTAAAGAGGCCTATTTGGAACTTGAGTTTTTACTCAAGTTTGTCTTATACTGGTTTTTTTTATCAACTTTAGCTATAGTAACATAAAAAACTTGTTAAAGTTTTTTCCCTACACACTTCAAAATACCCAAAACACACAAAAAAAAAATTCCCTTCCCCTTTTCTTTTTCTTCCTCCACCCACCCACCAACCCACCACCACCTCCGCCGCCGGTTCAGGCGCTGATCAGCTCTTCCGGTGCCAGTTTTCTTTTTTTTTTTTCCTTTCTCCCTCTCCCCTTGATCCTCCCCCTTTCCTCGATTTGATCCTCCCTTTTTTTTTCTCCCTCTCCCTCTCCCCCACTCCTCCCCCACCACCTTTCTCCTTCCCCTCTGGCCAATCTCGTCACGAGGCCAGATCGCACCGTGGGAAAGAATGGAATATGCAAGAGCCAAATTACATAATGGTATGGAAATGGGGGAAGAAGGGTGAGAGGGAAAGGGGGTGTTTGCTTATGTGAGTACAATAGTCACTCGAGGGCTAACCAGACTTGCTATTATTAACTTTACAAATTGATAAATCTTGTTCTTTAAGAGCTCCCATGAGATCTGACAGATGAAATTGATTGTGCTGTGACAGAGGCAGTTGGACTGTTGAGATCCCATTCTGTGTTTGCGACTTTGGGTTTTCCACAAAGCCCTTCTCTTGCTTCTTGGCAAATGTCAACAAACCACTCATCTTCCGCAAGAACGCTAGCAAACAGTTTTGAAGTCAGTTTTCAGTCTAACCAACGGGAGAGGGAACAGGGGAGCGAAGGGGGAGGGGGAAGGGGGAAGGGGAAGAGAGAAGGAGCGGGAAGGGAGGAAAGCAAAGAAAAAAGAAAAATAAAAAATAAAAAGAAAGAAAGAAAATGAAAAGGAAAAAAAGTTTTTCATCTTACAAAAGTTTTTCTACAACTTCTACAGTGATCTACAGTAAAGTTTTAGACAAACTTTTAAAAAACTCAGGTGCCAAATGGGGCCATCTATTTGATGTCAATATGTTTGTTACGTCCATGAAAAATTAGATTCTTTGCCAACTCAATAGTTGACATGCTATCACAAAATATTTTGATAGGATCATCTTGCTTGTATTATAAAAATCCAAACATTCTTCTCAACCAAAGTGCTTGAGTAGCGGTACTCGCAGCAGTCATGTACTCTACTTCTGCTGTAGATAAAGCAACCACCTATTATTTTTTTGAATAACAAGAAAATACATCAGATCCCAAATAAAATGCAGAAATAGAAGTGTTCCTCCTTTGTATTGTATCACCAGTCCTATCACTATCAGTATATCCAACAAGACTACTATCTTGTGGAGATGAATAAAATATATCATCAGACTGCGTACCTTGAACATATCTCAAAATCCTCTTAACAACTTGCAAGTAGGATCGGTGTAGAGATTCCATAAATCTACTGCTCAAATCAAGTCCATACGTAATATAAGGCCTTGTAGAAATTCATTTTATTGCATATGGAGGAGGAGTATTTGAAGCTATCTTTGCAAAAAAGTCTCAATTGTATGAAACCATGATATGGCGAGAATATTGTAACCGTAGCCCAGAAACTTGAACCATTCTATACTTGGCAAGTCTTTCAGTATGCTGCGGAAAGAGAATTGACTTTAGATCGTGATTATAAATATATTCTTTGAAATACTGGATACCATCCTCACTGTGATGTAAGTAGAACTTAATATTGATTTTCATTATCATACTTTTCATATTAATCCTCTTTGTTTTCTTTTTTTTTGTTGGGTCATGCAATGATGCTCTTTTGAATCATCACTTTAGAAAAGATTTGGTTGTTGTAATAAGGATATCATTTTTATAATTTGAAATTTCAAACAAGTGTAGTCAACAGTTATATTTGTGGCAATATCAACAACTAATGTTTGTGCCAATATCAATTCTGTATTTTTATTTTGCAAATATAATCTCTAAGCTACAAAAGTATTCGTCACTGGTGGCTTCACTTTCCTAGAAACAGAGGAAGAGGAAAAGATCATGAGTGCCATTCGAAAGTTTTTGATTATCGAAGTGGTGGACTCATATAGGAGTTTTTGTGATTACACCAAGGAGGCATGCATCAAATATTAAGTGCATTTAATATTACATTTGATATCGATTATAAATGGAATAGATCAATACTTTTTTGCCTTTTTTTAATATATTGGTATATATAGAGGATCGGAAAAAGACTATGTAAACTATGGTCCTCATGCTATCTTGATTATCGGTTTTGGTGAAGAGAATGGCGAGATATTCTACGAAATCAAAAATTTAGTTGAGCATGGTTGGGGAGTAGATGGTACTTGTAAAATCAAAAGAAATCTTATCCGTGGAATACATTATCCCAATGGTATCAAAAAATTTGAGAAGATTGATAAGGATAGAATCAAGTACAAGTACATCATCGTGAAACCAAAAATCCAGTGTTCTATCTAACTTCATCTGGCTGAAATTGGACAAGAAAAATCAAAAGTTGTATTGTTTTGTCATGGGTTTCCTGAGATTTGGTATTTTTGACTCAACCAAATGCTTGTTGTATCCCAGACACGTTTAAGAGGGATTGCATCTGATTATAGAGGTTACAGATTATTTAAATCCTTACAGATAATAGAAGTTACAAGTTTTCATCACTTGGCCATTGACATCTCAGCTCTCCATGAGACTATGTCCATTACCAAGAAGAAAGGCTCATTAAATGTTTCATATCACATCTCGTTTTTCTTACTTGTAATTTTCATGTCAAATTGATTAAAATGATTGAAATATAATGATATTGAAACATTAACTTTGCAATGTCAGTGAGAAGGAAGAAAAAGTTAAGATATTTCTTACTCTAATGCTAGCATGTCTTATGTACGGTTTCTTTTTTTACATTGAATTTCATATTACTCTTGTGACAAAAAATTTTTGGGTGCAAGAAGCAATATTATTTACAATGCTGTATCCGGATCAAGTTTCTAGAATCATAACAAGTGGAGGGCCATATATTCCCAATATATCGTCTCTTAATAGTGGTTTTCCTACAGGTTACTATCTTTCAAGATGAAAGGTATGACTAATTTTAGTAGCGAATTTGCATCTTTCTTCAATATAACATAACCTTTTCCTCACGAGTCTCTACTTCCCCATGGGGTCATATATGCTTCTAAAAATTTAGAAATACTCATAGTACAAATTTTTTTTAGTGGTTGTGATGCTTCTTGATTTTCTCTTGATTTCATTATTAATTACTTTTGGGTTTGGTATTTATAGATATTTGGTAAAGCAGAAGCTAAATTTAAATATTTTGTTGTAAAAAATTGAATTTCCTAACAAGAAATGTAAGTCTTGTATTTTAGAAAAGAAGCATAGGGATCTTTTTCCAAATGGCAAAGCTTGGAGGGCTAATCAACCACTTGAACTGATTCATTCAGATTTATGCACAATTGAAATTCCTTTCAATGGTGGTAGTAAATATTTTATTACTTTCATTAATGATTTCAGTAGGAAGACCTAGGTGTATTTTTTGAAAAACAAATTTGATACATATGATGCATTTAAAAAATTTAAGTATTACGTAGAGAAGCAGAGAGGCTACTTTATTAAAATTTTGAGAACTAACAGAGGCACTGAATATCTTGTTTGTCATAATTGTTTGGTGAAAAGTGGTATAAAACACCAATTGACAATCAAATATATGCCTCAGTAGAATGGTGTGGCAGAAAGAAAGAATAAAACTATGATGGATATGATGAGAGCTATAATACACTCCAAAGATATTCCTAAATCCTTTAGGCAGAAGCAGTGTCACATGCTATATATTTTTTGAACATGTGTCCTACTAGATATAATTTTTGGAAGACTCCACAAAAGGTTTTGATTGGTATGAAATCGGATATTTTTCACTTTAAAATATTTGGTTGTCATGCGTATGCACATATTTTAGATCATTTAAGAAAGAAATTGGATGATAAAGTTGAGAAGTGTATTTTTATTGGCTATAATCATGAGTTAAAGGGTATAAATTATTCAATCCAAACACAGAAAGGGTGATTATTAATAGGGATGTGACTTTTGATGAATATGGAGCATGGGATTGGTCCAGGAAAGATCTCGAGATATTGTCAAAATATCCATCTATTTCTCCAGTTATGGGAGCGAATTCCAATAAGCAACCAGTGGAGTAAGTTGTGCAATCTCATGGTAATCCCTCAACTTCTACTATGTAGGTTAAGACATTCTGTCAACCATAGAGAGAACGCCGCATCCCAACCCTATTTGATGATTATGTGGTTGGTAGAGATGATGGTTTATCTAATAAAGATATTGTGAATTTTACTCTTATTGCGGATTGTGATCCTCTCTCATTTGAGGAAGCTGTCAAAGATGATTGTTGGGTTCATGGAATGAATGAAGAAATTCACGCCATTGAGAAAAATGATACATAGAAGTTGACCACTATCCCATCTGAGAAAAAATCTATTATAGCAAAATAGGTGCATAAAACCAAAAACAAGCCAATAGGAGAGGTGGATCGTTTCAAATCGAGATTGGTTATTAAAGGCTATAAGCAGAAGGTAGGTTTTGATTATTTTGAAATTTTTGCTCTAGTTGCCAGATTGATAATATTCGTATGATTGTCTCACTTGCCGCAAATAATTGTTGAAAAATTTATCAAACGAATGTGAAATCTGCTTTTTTAAATGACTTTCTTGAAGAAGAGGTATATATTGAGCAACCTGCAGGTTATGTTAGAAAAGGTCAAGAAGAGAAAGTTTATAGACTGAAGAAGATTTTGTATGGGTTGAAACAAACTCCTAGACCTTGTATACTTGCATTGATACTTGTTTTGTTGAGTATGGTTTTCTAAGAGGTCCATATAAGCATACTTTGTACATCAAATTCAACCCTAGAGAAGATATTTTTGTTGTGTGCTTGTATGTGGATGACTTGATATTTACGGGCAACAATCTCAACTAATTCTGTATTTAGGGAGGCCATAATTAGTCAATTTGAGATGATAGATTTGGGTTTGATGTCTTATTTTCTTGGTATTGAGGTTTGTCAGTTGGATGGTGGAATTTTATTTCACAAAGGAAGTATGCAGGTGATATTTTGAAAAAGTTTAAGATGAATGTGGCTAAACCAATGATGACCACGGTTCAAGAGAAGTTGAAGTTGATTAAAGATGACACTCGTGATTTTGACGATGCTACTTATTTCAGGAGATTGGTGAGAAGTCTCAGGTACTTAACTTCTACAATGTCTGATATTAAGTATGGAGTTGGTTTGATCAGTAGATTCATGGAATCTCCACGCCAATCCCACTTGCAAGCGGCTAAGAGGACTTTGAGATATGTTCAAGGTACGCAGTCTGACGGTATATTTTACTCATCTTTTTGAGGTAGCAGTCTTGTTGGATATACCGACAGTGATGGGGCCAGTGATACAATACAAAGGAGGAGTACTTCTGATTATGCTTGTTATTTGGGTTCTAATGTATTTTCTTGGTTTTCAAAGAAATAACAGGTGGTTACTTTGTCTACAACACAAGTAGGGTACATGACAGAAGAAGTAGGGTACATGACAAAGAGTCAAGTTGAAGTTGCAGAGTAACCCTTGACCCTTCTAAATCACGATATTACGAACTAAAACGAATCTTAGCCCACAATCTAATAATTTAGTGAACCAAAGTTTGAAGGTAGAAGACGCCACAATCAATTGTGGTTATTGGTTGATAAGTCAAGTTCAAAACTCGAGAATCCTCTCAAGTATTCAAGCAGGATCTCTTGGACAAGAGATTTGCCAAACACACACAAGTGTTTTGCAGGAAAATTTACTTTCATAACTCCATTGATAAAAAAAAGTTGGACTTGAGGCTTTTTTATAGACTTTACTCAATTAACCCTTACCAAACACGAGTTAACCAATTTAACAATTTGCTGGAAATAATTAAAACAAACGGCTAGAACTTTTCCAAATAAACGACAACACAAACTAAGAAAGCTAAGTAAAACTAAGAAAACTAAGGAAGGGGATCCGGACTTCAATGAGTTTCAATAAATCAACCCCTGGTATGATTTGATCATGAATCACGAATCTTATGTTCGCATCAATGTTGGTCTAAGCTCCTGGAGTCCAAGTCCTAGTATGTTTGTGATTCATTAGTTGGCTCGGACTTCAAGTTCTTATATAATTTGGAAACTTAGTGGTCTCTATAAATATGTATTAATCTGCTTCAAATTGATATGGAGTGCCAAGCGCTGAGAATTGATAAGTAAAGAATTGTCTTTAGGTGTTGCCTCTTGAAGCTTTCTTGGCTTTTGTCTCCTTATCATTTCCTTTTTCTTTGGTTTTTTTTTTTATTGTTTCCGCTACAAAATTAATGTGCATGAGATTTGTTTGTTACTATCTTGTGGAATATTTTCCTACATATTATTCGATTTGGATCCATAATAAGGTTAACCAGCTCATTGTAGATAAAAGTATGGATCAAGTTTGGATAATTAAAATGGGATAATATCATAAACTCTCCTTGAGGTTTCTCCTAATAGCATTTGGCACTTTTGAGATTTTAAAAATATCACTTACCTACCCTAATAATTGCAAAAAGACTATATTAACGCTCACATGATACATAATTCACATATCAAATAAATGGAGCTTAAAATTAAAAAAGAAAGAATCAAAAGTAACTTTCTTCTCTTTCCCTTTTCTCTAACATTCTCTCTTACTCATTTTTGAATGACTATGAGACTTTTTATTTGTAAATTATAATAAATTAAAATTTGTTTATTTTTTATTTTTTGTGATTGTGATAGAGTGGGGCATGATTTATTTGCTTACTTTGAATTTATTTTTACAATAATCAAAATAATTTAAATGTTTGGACACGATGAGATGAAGTTGAAAAAAATATATAAAATTCATAAGAAATTGATTTTCAATACATAGAGTTAAATTGGTGCAAGTGTATTTCTTTGTAAATATCTTTTTTTTTAATTTTTCAAATTTATATTTTTATGAACTATAGCATTATGATGTCATAGTACTACTAGAAATTGTTTTTCACATGATGGTTATCTTGAAGTTAACAAAATGGTTTAGAAGTGTTTTTATTTAGAAATAAAAGGGTAGTTTAGGGCTCTTCAAGATCTTGTTACACAAATAACAAAAGTAAATATAGTAAGTGATATTTTTAAAATTTTAGAAATGCTAGGTTATATTGCAAGAAATCTCAGGGGAGATTTTGATATCATCATGCCCTATCAAAATCTGGAGCAGAGAGGAAATTCCATATCCAAAAATGGGCCGGATCTGAGCCAAATTATAGCCTGGACCCAAACCATTGACGGTCCTCAATAGAGGCAAAGACTACGTCGATTACTCGTCTATCACCACTCTCCGGGGCAAAAAAAAGCGACGTTGTTTGCAATTTGAAATTTGAAGAAAAAAGTGGTGCATTTTACAGTCTGAATAGAGTATTCCGCTCCTCCCTTGCCGGATCACGACGTCGCTCCTTCCGCCGGAACTGAATCTGCTTCATCCTCTACCGGTATATATCTGCAAATATCAATCTAGCGGGAGATTTCTAAAGTCTATTACACTGATTCTTTGGATTCATTTTGTCTAGCATGAATTATGCTTTAATCTATTTCACAAGTCTTCTTGATTTTTTCAATTAATTAATTCTTTGTTTCTTTGTTTTTGTCAAATGTGAATAGCTGGTAACTTTCGCAGCTGAATTAGGATTTTGGTTGAAGTTCAATTACCGTATGTTTGAACCAACTTTTGTTAATCAGTTGAATTAGGATTTTAGGTGAAATCAAGCACGAATACTCGGTCAAAACCCTGATTCAATTGAATGAATTTTTTTTAATCTTCTATATTTTGAAAATGGTTTTTTTTTTTTTTTTTGGTCTGGCAGGTTATGGAAAATGCGGAGTCATTAAAATTGGGTATGGAAATTGAGGGTAACAGTTCTTCGAGGAAACCTCGAGTCCTACTGGCTGCAAGTGGAAGTGTGGCTGCAATAAAGTTTGCAAACCTTTGTCATTGTTTTGTTGAATGGGCAGAAGTTAAAGCAGTTGCTACAAAGGCTTCTATGCATTTTATAGATAAAGTGGCACTTCCTAAGGATGTGACTCTGTACAGAGATGAGGATGAATGGTCGACATGGAATAAGATAGGAGATAGTGTGTTGCATATTGAACTCCGTAGTTGGGCTGATATTATGATCATTGCGCCTTTGTCGGCCAACACACTTGGAAAGGTAAATGTTCTGTTCATTGTGTTTCTTGGATTGCCATTGATTTGATTGCAGCATGTGTTTTTCATTAAACGAGCTATTAAACTATCTGTCTACTTATGTGCTTATGCTGCTTACTTGCAAGATGTTGGCAATATTGTGCTTGTAGGGGGGGGGGGGGGGATTCCTAAGCAGCAAGTGCAAGAGAGGAAGCTTGCTTATTAAAACCTTGAGGACCTGCTTGTAATATGATTTTGTTTGAAATTATGCAAAATTCAAAAAATCCTGTTATCCATTAGAACTAAAAAAGAAGAGTAATGATCAAAACGGAGGAAGCAATAGTAATTATACTTCATCTGCAAATCCATATTTTCAGCCATATTTTTTCAAATCCATGGTGCATTATTTTGTGAACGATATATTAGGAAATCACTTTCCTTCGATTTTTTTTTGCTGTTTATGCTTTATGAATCTGTGCTCATAGTAGAGATTTGTTTTAAGAAATGTTTTTATGTGATAGTTCTTAGCCTTTGAACAGAACTAAGAGACTTCTACTGATCAGAGGCATGCTTGATTGGACCTATATATAGGGATCTTGATACAGCACCAATGAACTGTGTGAAGGTAGACTAAAGTACAGTTGTACTGAACTTAATGATATGTGGTTTCCTACCATGTTTCTTGTTCTGTGAAGTAGACTTGCACATTTCCATTAAGGTTAGACACACTCCTGATAATCCTAGCTCTTTTTTAGATTGCAGGAGGTTTGTGTGATAACTTGCTTACCTGCATTGTGCGAGCATGGGATTATAGTAAGCCACTTTTTGTAGCTCCTGCAATGAACACTTTTATGTGGAACAACCCTTTTACAGAACGGCATCTTCTGTTAATTGATGACCTGGGGATCAATCTTATCCCACCTGTAACCAAGAGGCTAGCTTGTGGAGACTATGGGAATGGCGCAATGGCTGAACCTTCTCTCATCTTCTCAACTGTAAGGCTCTTCTTGGAATCCCAGGGTCAATCAAGCAATGGCAATGTCCAGTGATTACCAAATCACAATGTTGTTGCCGAAATAAAGTTTGATACTGAGTGGACACATGTTATTAACCCAACACGCTTTAGATGTGTGTGTGTTTTTTTTTTTTTTTAACTGATCACTAACCTTGTAATTCAGATTTTTTTGGTTAATCCTGCAGCATAGAAATGACCTACTTGAAATAGTGTTTTTATAACTATTCTCATATTTCAAAGCTTGAATTTCCTGATTCATTTTGTATGAGCTGCTCTAATATCCTGTAAATTTCATTGAGATTTATTGATTAATCATGTGACTAGTGTTGATTACATACTGTGGCAGGTGAAAAAAGAAATATTGGGAGGTACTGAAAAAGGTTTCAGTCAAATGAAAATTTAAATTTAACTAGCTAATGTGATGCATATACTGCTTCCTGAACTGTAGTATGTGAAAGGTGCTTGTGGCATGCCATTGAAATCCTCATGCTTTTTGTTTGAACTTCAACACTTGGTGTGTGGCTCCAGTAGTTTATTTTGCCTGTTCCACAGTGTGACTTGTTTTCACCAGAGAGGGAGTCTATTTTGTTTTCTTTATTAATCTGCTTTGGATGGATACACTAAAATTCATGCATTTGTGGTCCGTGTAAAATGAATTATGCACTTCTTGTCTAATCAAATTATCTATGATGGTACTTTCTTTTTATTGTGGCTATCATGTGAGAATCTAATAATTTCAAAGAATATTAAACTTCTTTATGATTGCTAAATCTATGTTGAAAAGCACCTATTAAATGTTTTATGGTGGCTTAGAAGGAGAGTTTAAATGATTAAACTAATTTCTTGGTAGCTACAAGAGCATATAGTTGAAATTTTTTGAATATCTGTTCATGGGTTTTATTTCTTGGTATTTTGATATTATTACAAGAAAAATCATAAAGATTAGTAGAGTTCTAGTGAAATCATGTCTTGCCAAAAATCGTAACTGAACTTTTCTCTTGTATTAGACTTTTTGTCAAATTTATGAACAATATTTGAGCCACATGGTTGTGAAATGGATTTTGTTTTTCATTTAGCTTGAGTAATGCATTTCTTAATTATTAAAGTTCACTTCCTTTTTCTGTGTATACTGTTGCTAATGGTTTAGGGTTGCTTCTGTTTTATAGATAAAATTTCTCGTCTGATTTGTGTTTGACTTATACCCTAAGGTGTATGATGTGTACAAACTATTTTTTGCTTGCATAAACTGTGATCCTGCAACTTCAGCATTGTTCTTCTATTTTCGCTGGGATCTGAATCCTGGATTGATTGATCATTGTTCTGTTTCCCTTCTGCTAATCCGTTGTTGAGTACCTTCTCTGTCAACTTAACAATATGAATCACCTGCATAATTAAGTCTAGCAGTTTGAAGCTAGCGTTTAAGGAATGAGATGTAAGAAAAGAATTTACAGGTGCAAAATTTTAAGCATTCGCTGTACATTTTCCTATGCATGTATTTTCCTGGATGGCTTTGTTAGTTTTTCCTGAGGGAGATGTGTAGGGCACATTTTTGCTTACATTAGACTTTACCTTCTCTCTTAACACATCAGAATTTTGATTAAGCTTGAAGGTGTTTGAATATGTCTTGATAATGAACTGAATTAGATTTTGCAAAACAGTATTTTGAGTGAGAGCAGGGCAGATTGTTCATTTAAATCATTATGGCTCCTTTTTTCGCATTTGAATTTTGATTAAACGCATCTTTATTTTTGGAGCTCCCTGCTTTTGAAATAGATCCAATTTCCTACAATAGCTTTTTTCATCATGTTCTAATTTCATGATATTGCCAAGACAAAATGCACTTTATTCTGGTAATGTACTTATATCGCACTTGTTATTCAGTGTTTTTATCAAGCATGAAAAGTAAAATTGCTTGCTAGTGATCTTGTGACTTTGGTGTTGATTCCTTAGTATGCATTTTGTTTTGGATTAGCTGATTTGGGGGTGATTTTAAAAAATATTACTATAATTGTATATATGAAAAATTTTCCTGTAGATGCTTTTGAAAGTTTTTTTGAGTGTATTTTCAGGGGGTTTTTTTAATGTGTTTGGGGTATTTTTAGAATTTATATATTTTTTAAAAAAGTTTACACCACCCATCGCTGCCACCCCCTCCCTCCTCCCTCCTCTCTTCATCTTTCTCCCTCTCTGTCTCTCTACTCCTCCTCCTCCTCTCTCCTTCTCCTTTCTCCCTCCTCTGTCTCCTCCCCTCCCTTGCCACCCCTTCCCCTCTCGTCTCCCATGCCCAGACCCCTCTCCACCTCAGATCTGGTCGCGATAGCCTTGGTTGTGACCTTCTGGTCACCACCTTTCTGGTCACAACCAGCAGAGGTGAAGGGGGGGGGGGGTCGAGGGGGAGGGGAGAGGGATGGTGGGGACGGGAAGGGGAGGAGGGAGAAAGGAGAAGCAGAAGGAAAGAGGAGGAGGAGGAGAGAGGAGGGGGAAGGGTGGTGGCAGTGGTGGAGGAGGAAGGGTGGTGGCGGTGGAGGGTGATAGGTGGTGGTGGTGGTAGGTAGTTTGTGGAAGAAGAAAGATGAAATTTTTTTTTTTTTAGGTATTACTTTCGGAGTTGTTTTTGAAGTTTATTACTGTAATTTTGAAGAGAAAAAACGGTTTTTCAAAAACTTGTTAGATCCAAACAGTTATATGTTAATATGAATCACCTGCTCCGTAGCAAACTTCTCTACATGAATGGTGAAGATTGAGCAAAATTATTATTGTTATTTTTTTCACCTAGGTTAGAACAGTCATATTATACAGTAAAATGTTGTCATTTTTCCACAGAATCACGCTGTAATTTGTGATACTGTGAATTGTTTTGGTATTGACGTTGACATTTTGTGCAAATTGTGACTTGAAGTCCCTTGTGACCTGTTCATGAAGCAGAACCCGTTTTCCATTTTAATTTTGTTTCATGCGACTTTTGCAGCAGAGCAATTTGCCAGTTTCATTAGTTATTAGAATCACGTTCTGCATAACTGATCCTTTTTTTTGCATCTAAGCTAGCTAAATAACCTAATTATCTAATCACAATTATGTCTAAATAATATAAAAATTAAACGCGAAACCTTGAAATTATAATAATTAAAAATTGAAAGATATCATATACTCAAGATACTATACAATATAAAAGCCATAAAAGAACTTCTAGACTCCAGAATCTCAAAATCATATGAATTTACTAGGCAATCTAAATAAAATTTATTCAAAAAGATTTAACATTAGATCTCTGTCTTCTTCCTCCTCTTCAACAGGTTCTTCTTTCTTCTCTCCCTTGGCAGCAGCAGCTACTGTGGCACGCAACTGCACTTGTTACAACAGCAAACTCGCTGGGATCCTGCAATTTATACCATTTCCCAAGACAAAATGAAACATTAGGTATATTGATGATCTTTGCATCTTACGCTTCTTATGCTTTTATATCAAGTCTTTCACATGCCTTCAGCAAGATTAGTTGACTTGCTTGAGAAATTAAGTTACATACCTTGAGGTACTCATTGACCTTATCAGCCTGTGAGAAGGAATACTCTGTCTCAACTGCAATGACCAAGCGCTCTTGTACCCATTAATCAAAATGTGAGGTGCAGCAGATAAGGATGGGTATGAAATCCCCAGTGCGAGAGAAGTTGCCATAGAAAGTCCCAGTGAGAACTTCTCAACTACATCATCTTCTGTCAGATTCAGCACATCAGGGCTAAAAACTGATCCATTGTCAAAAACGGACGGGACAACAAGACCATAAGAATCTTTATCACCGTTCTTAATGAGCTCTACAGCAGTAATGATTTCAACAGTTCCCTTGTTAATATTAGTTGGGATATTGAGAACCTGTAGACATTTATATAGTTAGGTAATCATTTATATATGCATATTTAACTTGAGTGACATCACCTTAGGTATATTCAAATTTTGATAATAGACTAGATTCACATGGACCCCATCTTAAAAACTATAAAAGAACTTACTTGTGGATCTCAGAATTTATGTGATATGATCCATGTAGCTCATAATTACATAAGGGAATTTTTTCCTTAAACATATTGATGTCATAAAAAGCAAATTGGGTAAGGGACTGGACAAGTGCAATTAGACTCTCTTGAGGAGTCTAGGGATGAGATTTAGAAATGAATCTCAATCTCATCTTTCTACTTGTCTTACAAGCCCACTTGAAATTCTTAAAAGCCCACAAGATAGCAAATGTAAACTCCAAAACGTTACAGCTATTAATACTAGCTATTGAGGCACATTTGATGCATGTGCAACTTGTCAAAAAAAATTTTTAATTGAAAGAATCACAAAAATAGTGCAAGTGAATATAACTATTTGATGTAATATGTAATAAAAAGTGTATTATATAGAAATATGTACAATTGGAAGTAAAAAATCATTGGTAATGGAGAATGTGAGAATTGGAGGGAGTTAGTTGTGGTTGAGTAGGATTTGTGTATCAATTGATAATATAGATAAGGGTTAATGGATAATAAAGATGAATAATAGATTTAAGAGTTAATGGATAATAAAGATAAAGGTAAATTTAGAAACAAATAAAGTTAACACCAAGTTAACTACATATACAGAATTTATTATTGTAAAGACTAGTGCACAGTGCACACCTAATGTATGTGCAATCAAAAAATACATAATATTTATGGTCAAATATTTTAAATAAAATTTTTATTACTGAACCAAACGTTAATCTTTTAAATATTTTCCATAAAATAATTTTGTATTGGTAGTTATAATATTTAGGATTAGTTATGTTGAAAATATATATTTTTATAGGATTAATCTTTCCTACACTGGCATGAATCCAACGGTGATAGTGTATACACTGTCAGTGTATATAAGATTTACTCTTAGTTAAATAGTTAAAAGTAAAAATAGATAGGTAGTTATAGGTAGTTAAAGTAAAAATAGTTTTTCTAAGGGTAAATTCACAAATTGACAATAAATGTTAACCCTGATGTTAACATCAAATCCCTTCCTCAGGCTTTATATATAGTACAAATGTGATCCTATAATCATTAAATATCACTTGAATTTCTACCAAAATTAGACGTTAGGAATGCCAATATAAATTATTAACTGTTATTTCTTGAAAAATAATTAAGTCATATAATTCTGATACTTGAAATTTTACTTGGAAGAAAGATGTCTGCGATGGATCAAGTCCAGTATTCAAGTCAACTGCAGCAATCAAACCCACACGAGCAGGGGCGCCAACCTGATTCACATACGATAATGAATGCACAAATATTAAAACAGTACCAAAAAAAAACCACGGAAATATAAACTTTGCGAGGCGAAATTTGCATATTGTGTTTTTTTTTTTTTGTTTTTCTTTGGATTACATGCTTTTATTTGGTGAATGATAAAGGATTATTATACTTCATTGCCTCTTTTAATTTATTGCATATTGTTTTTCATGGGGTGATATACAACTTAGTCCAACTAGTAGAGCGTGTGGCATAAATTGAGTGATAAAGAGGGATTTGTGTGCAAAAGGGATATTTTGTGACAATAAGAGATATTTTGTACTTAGAGATATTATGTGGCCAAAGATATTTTGAAAAATTAGATATATATCATTTATATTTGTGCCATTTGTCAAATGGATAACCAAAGCTTTGACCAAGACTCCAAATTAATTAGCCTTTCTTCTTCTTGGAAGATCAACTCAATTCCATTTTCCCTACTTCTTGTTCCAGCCGAGAGGGAAAGGAGAGAGTTGAGAGAGCCTTGTGTCCAAGTTGAGAGATTTCCAGCTATAAAACAAGTTTCTACTACTAGTTTCTTCTTCAATCCAACCTCAACCAAACATACATCAAAAGCCCTCTAAAGTATATGAAAAGAAATGAAGTTTCCAAGTCATGTTACCTTTAAAACAAATTAGAAGTTAAGGTCAAACAAGTTGGAAATGGAAGCAAGACTCAAGCTTTCTCTTAACTTTCTCTCTCTAGTTCCTCTCAGCTGATGTGGAGGCAAGACGAGAAATTTCTTGGCTTTCTCTCCAATTTTCCCTCGGCTGGAGTGGAGGCAAGACAAGAGAAGACTTTGGTTAATTTCTTCTCTCTCTCTCTCTCTCTCTCTCTCTCTCTCTCTCTCTCTCTCTCAGTTGAGCTAAAGGAAAAGATCAAGAAGTCTCTCTCAATTCTCTCCTCTCCCTCTCGGCTAGAACAAGAAGTAGGGAAAATGGAATTGACTCGATTTTCCAAGAAGAAGAAAGGCTAATTAATTTGGAGTCTTGGTCAAAACTTTGGTTGCCCATTTGACAAATGAAACAAATACAAATGATAATATCTAATTTCTCAAAATATCTTTGGCCACATCACATCTCTAAGCACAAAATATCTCTTATTGTCACAAAATATCCCTTTTGCATACAAATCCCTCTTTGTCACTCAATTTATGCCACACGCCCTACTAGTTGGACTAAGTAGTATATCACCCCATGAAAAACAATATGCAATAAATTAAAAGAGGCAATGAAGTACAACAATCCTTTATCATTCACCAAATAAAAGCATGTAATCCAAAGAAAAACAAAAAAAAAACACAATATGCAAATTTCGGGTCATCATACAATATGCAAATTTCAGGTCCTCACACAACTTGAATCTTCAAATCTAGAAATTTTTGCAGGAAGCTCTGTGCAATTTTGGAAAATTGGTTATAACTTCGTATAGGAAAGTCAGAATTGAGTTTCGTTTGTTGCGTTTGAAACTAGACTCATAGAGCTTCCAACGGTATAAAATCAAGGTTTGGTTCAATTTTTATAAATACCAACAAATTTGCGAAGTTCTTGAAAATCATAACTGTTTTGTTTCTGCACTTCTAATAGCAGTGATCTTTAAACTGAAATTTGACTAATCTATGAGCTAAATTTCATGAGAATGTCTTCTAAATCCTATTAGTGCTTTGAGTCTATTTTCTAACGGTGTAAGTTTGTGACAGCCCCACCTCCCCCTAACGCGAACCAGAGGGTTCGGCGGGCCGCCTGCCCAGCTCTCGCCGGGACTCAGTCGCTCACTACAGTTCTCAAACAAATATAAGATAAATCTCAATATAACTCAAATGAATTACAAGATAAATCTCAAATATTACATCAAATTCTCCAATAAATAATTACATATCAAAAGCGAAGCGTCCATGCTTCCACTGCGCCACTCTGATCCATGATCCAACTATTATACAAGAGGAAGTCCAAATTCAAAGTACACATGAGATAATTCATCCGATCACAGGAATAAGTACTACAAGCCTTCCTTCGCCTTGAGCCCTGTGGAAGGGAATAAAATATTTTTGAGGTGAGCTAGAAGCTCAGCGAGTAACCAGTAAAATCAGTAATCAAATCGGTTTAACAATAGTTCATTTCAATGATGTCATAAATCAATGATGTCATAATTCAAATGATAAGTCCAGAAACAATTACAACATTTACAAAACATTAAATATGGAGTATCAATAATTCAAGAAACATTTACAATGGAAAGCGATAGTAACATTCATGAAAAGGATACGGGCCCACATGGAGCCAAATATTCGCGCGCTCGCTCGTTCTCCTGCCATTTCCCCTTATTCCTCCAATTATTTGAAAATTTCATTTTGTGAATAAACCCTCGTTTGTTCGTTCATTTCATTCACCCTTTCCTGGACATTGTCTAGGCTCCACCAACCTCCACCAACCTAGAAAGGTAATACTCGAGTATACCAAAATGTTCACCCAGGTCACCATATCGCCCGACCAAGTCCGCTTCTGACTTGAGTTGATCGGTAACAAGGGGCAGTGGCCAGTTCAGCCAAAAGGCTTACATTCATGCGCAACTAGCATTTAATCATTAATCATTGAAAATTTCACATTTATTTAGGTCGAGTGCGATAAAGTACACACTCGCCTAGAAAACTCGTTTTAACAATCATTGAAAGCACTTAACACATTATCAATCAATAATAACAAGCCAATAAGTCAAGGAAATATAACAAACCAGGAACACTCACATGCAAGCACGCATGATATGCAAGAAAACAGTTCAAAAGTAAATAATGCAGGAAAACAGTTCAAAAGTAACTTTGGAAACAGTTCAAAAGTAAATAATGCAGGAAACGGTTCATAAATAACTTTAGAAATAGTTTGAGGTCACTCACCTCCATGGCTCAGAAATCATCCATCATATAACATTGCCTTGCTCAAATCCAAGTCTTAGATCACAAACTCAATGCAAACAAATCCCTTCAAAGTTCGGACAGCACTTCCCTGAATTTGCTAACTTTTCCAGCCATCATGGCTTCATTATTTCCTCAGCCAGTCCCAAAGTCACACGAAATATAAATTCTTCACAACGGCCGTTCAATAGGCTCCCAATAGTACAAGTACAATTCAAGCTCTAAAATATTCCAATAAGCACAATAAGACTCGATTACAAGTCAGAAACCAATTCCAAAATACCACCAAAAATAGGGCTCCATAAGAATGTATAAGCACTAGGAGTAACCAGGAAAAATCCGGAAATGATTTAGCTTTAACCCTGAAAAAAACAGTTTTGACGTCATTTTGCGGTAATGGCACCAAAGGCGCTACGATTGTCGGATGAAGGTACAGAGATACACCGTTTCGAAGCTAAGAGATAGGGATACAATATTACAGAGGTCACTCAACCAGTTTCGAGTGCTAACCAGGTCAAAAATGTAAGATACTACACCAGACCGCCAAAAATAGATTCACAGAACGCATTCTAGCGGAAACATCATAAATCAGGCTACCTAAGTCCAAATCCAGAAATTCCAAAACCAGCTGAAAGCTAAGAAACAGGGGTAAATTTCATCAGAAGACCTCAACAACCAATTCGGAAGCAATTCCAGCCAAAACAACCAATTACAGGCGCAATTCTTACATTCGGGTAAAACCAGGACAGCATGACAGCAAGGATAATTTCGACTTTTCTCATTCTACGCTACTCCGATTGACCTGAATTTTGTAGGCACCTCTAAAATGTCATTCCCTACAACTTTCATGTTTTAAGCCAAGGCCAATTCGGCCTCTAACTAGGAGCTATAAATTCGGGCAGAATGTATTCATCATAACCCTAACTTTCCAAAATTTCTTCCAAAACAGAAATTGGTTGCAATTAACCACTTTTCCCACCTCCTAGAGTCATTATATACCATTTCCAATCATCATAGATAGCCACACAATCATGCTCATATTAAAACAGAAAAATCCCCAAAAATAATAAAACTTCATCACTTCAACCACAAATCAAGAAATAATCCATAAACTTGCATCTCATACTACCACTAATCATGATTTAAGCATCAATTAAGGGAGGAGGGTGGTTCTTCACAACTTACCTTAGAAATAAGAGAGAGGGAGCAATAGGTTCTCTTAGCTTTCCAAATAACTCCACAAATCAACTCACAAACACTAAGTGAAGAGGTTTTATGGAGAGATTGCAAGATTAAATGGTTAGATTGTTGAACTTGAGCAAGATTGAAGCCAAAAATTGAAGAGTTTTCTTTCTTTTCTTGCCTTGAAGAAGTCGGCCAAGAGGAAGACAAAAATGAGGAATTTTGGTGAATTTTTAGTTATTTAAGTCAATTGGTAAGACATGGAATAGTAATCAAATGGTCCACCCAATAGCCAAGTGACACTTGTCACTTAATTTAATGCTTGCCTAACTTTTATCTCTCTCATACCAATCCACTTAGCATCCTCTACTTATCTCTTAACACCCGATAAATTAATTCCAGTATCCAAAACTTAACCTAGTTGGCCGAATTTTTCCAAACTTTTCGCACTAGTGGGTCCCACGTCCGGTATATGCTCTTAATTTCTCAAAAACTATCCGATACTAGAAAAATCATCCAAAAACTATATTTACTCATAAAAATTATTTTCCCAATTTCTCACATCAATAAAATATGGAAAAACGTGCAATTATAAAAAAAAATAAAATCGAGTACTTTAAAACAAAATTACAGGCTCTCACACTTATACTTTTCGGGGCGTCACAAAGTTTTGTGATTTTTCGACCTACGGAACTCAAGTTATATCTTTTCAAAAAAATATCACCAAAGCTAGGAATTTTATCAAATGGATTGAGTGGGATTTGGAAAACTTTGGAATACTTTTCTGGGTTTTAAACCTAATTTTCTTTGATTAAATCTTGCTTATTTTGATTTGAAATATTTAGTGGCATTTTGACCTTAGCATGCATGAAATATTTCACTTGATTGGAGTAAGAAAACTTGGTGATTTTGAAAAGGAAAAAGTTCATCTTCCTTGGCTGTTTTCTAAGTTTCTTTGAGCTTGTGAAGGATGACTTGATACTTGAGTTGTTGTTGCTTTTCTTAGCATATGAAGCACGTTATATGTCTTGTTCATTGTTAGATATGTTAGCTATGGTGTATTTACGCACATACCACTAAAAAAAACATTGAACTAGCATGTACGTGACTTTTCCGTTGTTATAAACAAGAAAAACCTTATATCCGTGAACTTTGGGGCTGATTTTTATGATTTAAACCTTGAATTTAGATGAACTATTAAGGCCCTATTGCTTTTCAAAAATTTTTCTATACATGTGATGGACTACATGTTGAGCTCTTGATTTGAAAGAGTGAAACATAAGCAGAACTTTTGAGAAAAGTGGACGAATTTAACTTTCTTGTGATATATTTGATGGTTGGAATCGACGTACATGTATGTAATTATATTTGGTCTCAGGACTCCAAAATAGGCAAGAAGATGAGCCTAGGCGGAAGTGTAAAGTTCATGTTTGATTGGTGAGTGTTCCAAGTGCTTGTGAATGCTTGAGTGGCATGCTTGCTTGCTTGAATGACATGTTCGCTTGATTGGCATGCTAGTACTTGAATTAATGTTGATTGGGTAAGTGTGTAATTTATCACACTTATCATATCTTAACTGAAACTGTTATTTTGTCTCAAGTAAAATGATCTACCTGTGAAATGATTTACTTGTACTTGACCTGAATGTCAATTGGGTTGCTATCCCATTGACTCCGTTGCGTGCTCGGGGCCCCAAAACTCTATTGGCTAGTTGGTCGAGTCGAGCCAGTAAGGCTTGGTCGATGAGATCAATGAACCATGGGTCTTGTATCTTGAACTTGAACCGATATACTCGAGTATTACCTCTACTGTTTATCGTGTTTGGCGTGCGGGCCCAGTAGGGGGATGAACGGTGGAAGGAAACTAGAGTGAAGTGGAGTTCTACTGGATATTGTTACTATATGTTATGGTTGACGGAGAGTCAACGGATCTCAGACAAACTACTGTGGAACCTGCTCCCGAGAGCAGACTGTATCCTTATGCATGAAAGTGTTAACCGCTTATCTGACTTGTTTACTTGAAATGTGAATGACTTATCTTGTGACCATCTAGTTGCTTGGATTTGAGCTTGTTTTGAGCTTGTGATGTATGTAACTGCCAACTTGCTATTTTGTTTGTATGGTTTCTTGGAACCTCGCTGGGTTTTTAACTCATTCCTTTAGTTGTTTTCCTTAACAGGCATTGACAACGTGGAATCAAGGAAATAGATAGCTCGAGAGTTGACATCCTGCTTTAAGTAACTTGCTATTTTAGTTATACTTACTGATTTGATAAATGACTGGGACTTGTATTTTTATCCGTTTGGTTGTATATATAAGTATAGATATGGAATGTTGGTTGGTTTGTAATGTTTAACCATGGAATTTGATGTTTACCTTGGAGTTAATGCTATTGGAGTTTGGAAATTGTAATTATTTTTTTGAGATTCGTGAGTGAATCCTATTGAGAATTGGGCAGGCGATCCGCCAAACCCTGGGATACGCCCTAGGGGGAGGTCATCACAAACCTAACATGGAATAAATCAAAAGATTTCTCTTATGTGCAAGTAATTTATCCGTTGATCAAAGTTTGCAACAAAAAAAAAGAGGAAAGAAAAAAACCTGTTTTGTTGCAAGCGAACAGAAAGAAGCCCCCTTAATTGCGTTAGACTTTGGCAGAATTGTGTTTTATGGACTTGCATATGTCGTCGTTTTCATTCAGCAATTTGATTTGGCAGGAACAAAATTTAATGAAGTTATATAAGTGTACACCAAATCCTGTAATAAACGCAACAACGGTACTACTATGTCAAAATCCAACCGCAGCTAGCTGAGTCTGTGTTTGGGTATTAAGAATCCAACCGCAGCTAGCTGAGTCTGTGTTTGGGTATTAAGACTAGAGATATCCCATGAATCCCTTCAACGTACTTATTGAAAGCCAAAAAGAAAAAAAACAAGAAAAAACAAATAAAGTGGAAAATATAACAACACATACCTGCAAATCATAAGCATAATCATAAGACTGTAAATGTGATCATCTTAATTTTTGCTGAACTAAAGAAGCTTTATATTGATAGTCTGCAGATTCTTTCTTTATCAAGATGCTTAATTTATAACGATACAAATAAACAATAAAGTCGTCCATCTAACATTCAAACAGCATTCCAAGTATAGACTTCATGCACTTGCACATGCACTTGAACATCAACAATAATTAAAACGATCAACCGGAAATACAAGAAAAAGGTCCTTTATCACAAATCAAGAACATATAAACAAAGATTTAATGTTTTTTGTCCACAAATTTTAAAATCCACAATTACCTTGTACTTTGAAACCTCTTCACTTATTTCCTTCAAATCACCCTTAGTGAAGATCAATCCCACGTTTCCCTTAAAATAAAAACACACATATTTCAGTTCCGATCAGACTAACATAAATAAATATCTAAAACTCAATTCACTTGACTCGCCTTAGGTTTAAGAAATTACACTTACCTCTCTTGACATAGTAAAGTACCTATAATGTGAGAATCCGAAAATTTTCATGTTTTATTTAAAATTAGTGCATGTTACACTTTATTTTCTTTTGTTAATGATTGATTTGTATGTCCAAATTTTCCCTTTTAATAAACGAGTGAATCGATAAACACCTTAGGAGAATTGTATCATTTATACCATAAAACATTAGTATTAGTTGAGATTTGATGTGGTGGAAAACAAAAGGGAGGAAACACACGAAGTCTCCTTGTATAACAAGTGTTAGTACACTTGTCTTTGCTTGCAAAGTTGCTGTATGTTTAAAAGAGAGTCACCAAGCTTCAAGTATTAATCACAAGACGCATCAGCTCCTACCTACTTCCATAAGATGACCAAGAGGAATGTAAACTACTAGTACACTTGTCTTCCTCCATAGCTGTTGCAAATTTAAGGAGAAGAGTCATCAAACTTCAACGTCCGCTACATGAAACATTAACTTCTATTACCTTCCATTCGAAACCGAGAGTATGTTAGAACCAAGAGATGGAGGAGCATTTGCCTTTTGTCTGCCGTTAACAACCGAGAGATAGAGTAGAATGAAATGAAAATTCCTTCTCTTCCTTTGCCTGTCCAAAACCGAGAGAGACAACAAGAAAAACTAGGAACTCTTTTCTTTCTTCTACCGTGAACACCAGCCAAGAAAACAAGGAAACTCTAGCTTATTTAGCTAAGGAATCGAGAGAGAGGGAAAGCTGAAATTTTACAGTCCACAACGTGAAGAAACAAGAGGTAGTTAACTAAGCTTTCTTCAATTTCCTTCCACTTTCAATTAGTAATGTTTTAAATTAAGTCAGAACCAAGAAAAGAAGAAAGTTTACTGAGGAGAGGTTCATCAAAGCTGGAAAATTTGTTTAAAGTTTCTACATATTACCCGAAGTTGTTAAACCGCAAACTTCTGGTTGTTTGCCTTCCAAAACCTGTTAGATTTTGACTTCATGCATTATATATGCTCCCAAGTTTACATATTTGGCATGTATGCAGTATTGTAAGAAAATGCGGAAAAAACCGTGCTGATGACCCTGAGTTCATTCTGCTTGAAACCGACAGAGTAAAGTGTAGAATTTCAGCTTTGTCGCTTGAAAATTTCGTTAGTTTGGGTAGAAACTTTTTTTCATATACCAGTTTCATCCTAATATAGTCATGCATGTGATATTTGAGAGGTTAAATGTAAGAAAAGATAGACTTGTGAGCAATATCAAGGCTGGAAATTTTCGGCACAGCAGAACGAGAGGAAAAAGCTGCAGTTTTGGTTCTTTACTCCAAAAATTTTGTTTAGATTATAACTGGAATTCATGCTTTATGCCCTGTATAATGTTTCTAGGGTATTGCATATGAGTTTCTATGGTGAAAATTAGATTTTATAGCTGGTTTCTTGCTGGAAATTCCAGTTTTGTCCTAGAGGAAAGAAAGCTTGATTTTTCAACCCTTCCTACGAAATTTCTAAGAGTTTAAGTTAGGAAACTCCTGTTATATGTTTAATACCATCTTCATTTAGTGTTGCATGCTAGTTTTCCTATGTGGAAATTCATTTAATGGGACTGGAGTGGCTATATAAGAATTGTATGGCTGTGAGACTATTGTTAGTTGCCCGATTGGGAGTCTCGCTGCAATTCTTGTTATAAAATAGAGGTTTTTGGAAAGTTTTGCTAGATTTTCGAAGTTGCATGTTTTCATTTCAGTGTTTAGATGATTGCATGTTGGATTTGGTTAATAACTTGGTAGACTAAATGAAAATCTTGGAAGATACATGGC